>NW_020884887.1:9265091-9444416 GCF_003945725.1 Corapipo altera | reverse complement strand
TTTTTTCCATTCTTCTCTTTTTTCCATTCTTCTCTTTTTTCCATTCTCTTTTCTTTTTTCTTCTTTTGTTTTCTTTTTTTTTTTTTTTTCCCGGCTTGTTCTGCATCTGGGTCTCTTATAGAAATAAGAATTAGGTTTAAATATTTCCATTTCAGTATCCCTATGAACTGCATGACTTCCTGAGAGGATGCCTTTTCTAGGCTTTCTGGGAGTGCTTGTGTTTCCTTGCACCAGTGGATATGCTTGTTCCATCTATACTCAGCTTGTCCTAAACCTGATTGATTTCTTGAGTTCCTTTACCTGTTGATGGGCTGTCTTTATTTGATGCCTAAATTTTTCACAGTTTTTTTCCAAAAGGTATTTTTTTTCTGCCTAGCACTTGCAGCTGTATTTTAACATTGGTTTTAGTTTCAAGTACTAGTAATATTCTCTTTTGATCTGTCCAGTGCTGATTTTTTTATTTCAACCCCCCACTGATCTTCACTCTCCTATTTATGCCTCTATGCAGGTTTCTCTGTATGATATGGTGGTGGGTTAACTGCTTGAAATGTGACATTTGACAGTTGAGGGATTTCTTTTTACTGGTACACATGGATACTTTAGGCAAAGTGACTTGAGATCTTGGCTTGACAGATGAAAATAAACTTCTCATTTTGAATATTTTTAATGGTTAGAGAAACCCGGCACTATAGGCTTTCCTTTACTCTTTCATGTACTAAAAAAAGTCTTAGATCCAGGCAGGTAGTCAGAGTTGTGATCCCATGATGTTAGTGTGTTTGAAACTTTGACTTGGGTAACCTTTCTGGTATTTGCAGACTTGAAGTGAAATAAGACAGGAGGGAACATTTGGAGACCAATACTCAGTGGTCTGTATGTGGAGTTTATACATCCACATGGTTGCTATTAATTATAATGATGGTTGTGAATCTACATTCTCATGCATCAGGTTGCACAATTACTCCTTTGGTGCTATTAGAGTATCTCTTGAGGCTGCCTCTTCACTTTTTGCCATCAGCCAGATTACTTGCCTCTCCTCCAGGGCCTCCCTGTGTGATCCACCTCACCACTGTCCTGTAACAGGTCTCATTATTTGCTGTATTTCATCAGTATTTACCTTAAGGAGAAGATCTAAATAGTCCTTCCAAGACCCAATAATAAAAACTGGAAGGACCAGTACCAAGTGACAATAAAATAGTTTCTTCTTTGTCATCCAATACACAGAGTAGGGTCCTGTCAAACTCACTCTCATCCTTCTCATGTGTCCTAAGTGACCACTGCTGTACCTGCAGGAGCAGTTTCTACTGACAGTTTAGTTACCCACCTACAATTTTGTCTCTTCAGCAGCAGGAACTGCCAGTCTCTCCACCCAGGGGGTTAATCTGTGCATCTGAGATGAAGAGTGGTGTGTCCATCATTTGATCTGTGCATGGCAGGAGCTGCCTGGGGGTACCTCTAGTGAAAGATGTCCCTGCCCATGGCTGAGGGGTTGGACTAAATGATCTTTAAAGGTCCCTTCCAACCCACACTACCCCGTGATCTCCAGCCTGTCCAAAATTCCCGCTTTTGTAGCAGTCAGTGGCTTTGTTGTGAAGTGGTCCATTGACTCCATGTTGGTCCATTGCTGCTGGGGAGCTCCTGAACTGTCCAGGGCAGTGCTGACTGACTGCACACAAACAGTTCTGTCCCTGTTGCTGCTTGAATTTACTGCTTAAATCCCAATTCTTGCTTAAATATCAGGTTGGGTTCTGGTTTTCACAGTTTGGCTTTAGATGTGATGAGAGAGACACAGGAAACTGCAGCAGTGGAAAAGGACTTGACCTGGATATCCCCAAAGCAGCTTCCTGCTGGCTGTGCTCTGCTTCACAGCACTGGGGCTCAACCATCCTTAGTGCAACCTGCTAATCCCGTTGGTGACACTCCATGGAGGGATCTGACCCCAGCTGCAGTTTCCTTGCCCACTTAAGCGTGTTTACTTAGCTTTGCCAAAAAGGTGGTGTGTGAAAATTGCTTTTATTACCAGAAAAAGAAGTTTGCAATAAAACCTGTCTCCTTGGGTGCACCAATTCTATTTTACAAAGAAAGAACATATTGTTTTAATTAATCATATGAAAGCAAAATTAGCATGATTATGTGAAAGGTGCTGTAAATCATTCTGATCCACATCATTGAACAAAGAGCACTTAGTTATTCCAGAGTTGTTAAAGATTTTATCTACCCAAGTGAAAATTCAATTAGCACAAACCAGTCTCATATAAAACTAAGGATTCTGACTGTAGGAAAAACTTCGTGTGTGAATACTACCTTGTGCCAGTTTGATAAATTACTGTAATTAACTGTATCCCACGCAAGCTAAACAAAATTTACAGAAATGTTGTTGTATGAAAGGAACCTCTTTTCTCTCATTCTTTGGTAGAAATCTGAATAGTGTCCATAATATTGTTTTGATGATCCTGTTCCACATCAAGGTAAAAAAAAAAAATGCTGCCAACAAATGCAGAGAGCTCTGAAACTCATTGTTTTATGGGCTTTTTTCCCCTCTCCTGCTGCATTAGAAAAAGGCACTGCACTTAACAGGTTTCAACTTGAATTCAATTAGTTAACCCAAGATGTTTCAATTAAGCAACTTGAATTCAATTAGTTAACCTAAGACATTAGTAGCGATAGACAAACTAAGAAAGAAATGAGATTGCTTAGAAAAAGAGCTGTATTCCTGTTCCTGGTCTAGCAGGGAGACTCACAGAGGTGTTAAAGGGACAGAAACAGTGGACATGGCAAGATATGCCAGAATACATCACCCTAGTGGAAAAATAACCATACAAATAAACAGGTTTGTTCTTGGACATGTCTTTTTCCTCATCAATTAATCATATTTGTCAGGGTTTGACTGATTCTCTTCCTATAAAGGAAAACTGCTGTCAGTGTCTGCAGGGTCAGGCTCTTTGCTGGTTCGTGCATGCGGTGAGATATTGATACAGGTCTCTGCTCTGAGGTTTCTGTGTTGCTGTCATCCTGTGCTGCTCTTTGTTTGTCTTGCAAAACACCTTATTAAGCGAATGGTAGTGGCCTGTTCTAGTGGGAGCAGTCAGGTAGAGTGGAAGTGGCAGTTTTGTTTCGGTATTCCAGGAGGGTTTTATGACTTCTGTGTAGGTGGTGTTAGGCAGAATATGCTGTGTCCCTTAGCCAGGCATAACTGTATTTGGGGAAGATTATCATTATTATCCCCAAATAGTTGTGGAATTAGTCTCCTGTGGACTGGACCATGTGTATTGAAGAAGGCAGCCCTTCAGAGTATTGAATGTAGTTGCTACCTGTTCTTGTTGGAAATGTTCAAGGTATGACCAGATGGTGTCTGGTGTCAATCCTTCATCTCATCTTGGGCAGTCTTTCCCACAGAGAAATAGGAAAAACCATGATAAAATTGTGCAGTCTGAAGGGAAAAAATGGGAGAATGAAACCTCCCCTTTCTTTGGATGCTTGGGTGTAAAATGTGTCCTGTCCTTTGTTTCAGCTATTTGCTTTGGTTGGATTTTCTTGGTAGTTTGAACCTCCTTTCAAACGTATTGTCCCAGTTTGGATCTAAAGATGTCTCTGTTTGCCAGAAACGGCACATATTGAGTGTCTTGGCCCATGCAGCAGTACCACAACAGACCATCTGATTTACGGGATCTCTCTTGCTTTTAAGACTGAAAACAAAAAACCTGAACATAAGTAAGCCTTGAACAGTACAACTGGGCCGGTGCATGCCCATGACTCCTCACCCTTCAACTAAACCTTGTGGCAAATCTTGGCACGTTTTGATAATCAGAAGAGTGTCTGGATAAAATCCCTTTGTGCCATACCCCTTGCACTGATCATCCCTGTTTGATTGAGAGAGGGGGGTGAAAACCCCCTTCTGAACTGCAGAATTGCTGGCACTGCTTCCTGTAGCACCTGAAAGTGCCTTGGACACCTCCCAAACATTTATTGGTCTGGTCTGATTCTACTTCTATTAGAGCTCAAGCACTGGAAGTCCTGTGGTCAGATCCTCAACTGGAATAAATGAGGATTGCTGTGATTGCAGTCAAAGATCTCTACCAGGCAGCATCGGCTGAGGGGTTGGCTTCTGGTTTTTAAGGGAACATGTGGGCAAATGAAACTGGCAGCAAAGAGAATACAAATGGCTGTAAACTGAGGCAAGGCAAGTAAAAGTCTGGCAGGGAGGAGTGAGGGGGAGAGGATGAGAGCAAACACTTGAAGCAGCTGCCATAGAATCACAGAATCATTTAGATTGGAAAAGACCTTTAAGATCATCGAGTTCTTGCTGTCACTGCAGTTTAGATTATTTAAGTGAAAACATTTACCTGCAGCACAAGTAAAAGATCTGTGTGGATAAAGTAACTTTTTCCCTTGGAGGTGAATTCCTTTTTCTACTTAAAAAACAACAAAAAAGCAAAAATAAACCCCCAGAAATGAGCACACCCCCCCCCATGGTGGTGAGGGTGTCATTGGGCTGTGACTGCTACACCCCCTGTACAACCCCCAGTCCTGCAGCAGCTCTGCCTTTCTTTCCAGAGCAAATTGCTCTTTCTCAGCAGCTCACCTTCCCTGCCAGTTTAATTTCAATACAGTTGGATTTCAGGCTTCCTCCTCTTAATCCCCACTTATTTCTTTAAACAGAAATGGTCAACCATTTTGGGGCGAGGTGGATTAGTGGAAGTGTTGTATGTGCTGGCAGAGAGTGATCTCTCAGTGTGGGAAAACCCTCAGCGTGTTTCCTCCAGTGCCAGATTATCTCCTCTGGTCCCCGCTGAGTGAAGAAATGGGTCATTGCTAATGTTGTTTAATTTTGCTTTTCTGAGATGTGCTCTGGCTGCCTTAGCTCTATGTAGCTCAACTCTATCAGTTTGCCATCCGTAAGCCTCTGTGCCTTTCAACGACAGGATGACAGTGGTAACGCTTTCACAGAGCTAAAGTGGGTCAGTTGTGGGGTTTTCTTGTCCTCCCCAGATTTTGCACTGATTTAAAGTCAATCATGTATTGAGTAGTTTATTCATCCTTCCCTCTCTTGCCCCCTTACACTTTCTTGGTCTGTTTGCTGACCAAACGGTAACTCTTACAATTTTATGGCTGTCAGGTTGTGGAGTTTATTTGGCCAGTCACTTTTTGTTTTGCAAAATTAATTAGATAAGGATAAATTTAAGCAACTGTGGAAGTCGGCGATGAAACATTACATTCTCATTAGCCTGAATAATACAGTTGCTCTGCTGTAATCAGCAGAATCTCCACAGAGTCAACAAGACAGATGCGAGTGAGAGGAGAGCAAGTTTTGCAGTGACCTCTTGCTGAGGGGGGTGGTGGTGGGACGGTCGTCTGCAATCAATATGCCTTCTTGGGAAAGGGCATCCTTCTTGGACAGAGCCACGGAGCATGACCAGGAGGCTGTTCCTGGCTCTCAGGAGCAGAGTCAGCACTTCTGGTGCATTCCCAAGGCACTTGGCCGTCCTCCCCTTCCCATTGCTGAAGGGTTTCCTTCCCCACCCTATCACTGTAGACTTTCTGCTGGGAGAGGCAAAAATTATTTCTTCTTTTAGAGATAGAGAAGAATAGAGGGGAAAGGAAAAAGAAGAGGTAACAGAGAAAATCAAGCTAGACAGAAGTTTATGTAGCAAGAGGGACGGAGTCTGTCCATGTGTTCGGGTTGGTGTGTTCAAGCATGTGTGATTTTGAGCACTTTGAGATGCTTTTTGTCATCACAAGTGCTACCATGATAAAAATAATAAGGCTTTCTGCTGGGATGAATGAAGAGCTAAATTTTATATTAGAGTAAGGTAGGATTTAAATGTTGGGCTATGTTTAATAGCCTGAAAAATAGATTTTTAGGGACTCCCCCCTTTTACCCATTTAAAGTTCATAACTCCATGTGTAAATGACTGCTGTGGAGGCTAAATAGAAATCTGCTGTGGGGTAGGATGGAACTCTGCTTTTGCAGAGAGGATGAGCTGTCATGAGTGGTGAGCTGCAACCTGGGAACAGAAAGGTGATTGAATTCCTGGGAGACAAACAGCTGAAGCTGCACTGACACATGGCTGGGGGCATGGATCTGGGGGTGGATGAGTCCCTTCTATAAATAATTGCTGAGGAATACAGCACACAGAATGCACAGGACAGGAAACAATGCCAAGGACAAAAATGTACAACTAGGGAATACTCTGAGAGAGTGGAATGAATCATAGAGTGAAAAACAAACCAGAACAGAGAAAGGTTCTGGGGTTATAGCAAATAATGATGCACCTCTGCTGTAAAGAGCCTCAAATAAAAGGCACTTGGTGAAAGTGCTTTATAAGCTGTACACTGGATTGAATTCCCACCGAGGCCAATGGAATTGCTCCCATTTATTTTTTTTAATGAGTTGATTTGGGCATCAGTGGCCATGTTTTGATCCCCTGTGCTTTATGGATGTTTTCTTACTCTACTGGGCAATATATCAGTTCATTTCAGCTGGACTGTTTGAGCACCAAGTCTGTGTTAATTGTGAGTTAGGATATCCCTGTTGTTGTTTAGGACTGTGAACTGTCAGGGGACCAAGAACCTCTTTGCGAACCAGAGCTTTTAAAAGGATTTCTGTTCCCAACACAGATAATGTTCCAGTGCAGCGCTTGTGGGGCTGTAACTGGGGGAGTAGGACTTTAAGGAAGGATGAAGAGCTAGAAAGCAGAACCTATTTGCAATTGTGAGGAGCACTCAGAAGATTTTCTTTTTAGCTGAGAAATCAAGACTGGTGGTGGGAACTTGTCAAATCAAGACTCTCTAACCTTTTCTTCAAACCAGTGTAAGAAATTCACCTGGATTAAACACGTGACCTAAGTAACATAATTCTTTTATCTGCTAATGATACCAAGTAATTAGCCTGTTAAATATTCATTGCTGACTCAAAAATATTTATATTTTTTAGACTTAAAATATAAAAGACAATTTTACCTTTGTATCTTTGAAACTGTCAGACATTCAGCTGACAGTAGTAGCAATCTGAGGTAGCAGAATGCCCCTAGTGGAGGCCATCCAGGGGTCAGATTTGGATCCCCATCTCCAAAGCACTGCTGGATCTTTAACTCTTGCATTATTCCCTCCCAGACCTTCTGGTTAGAGTAGTCCCAGGACACTGACACCACTTTGCATTTTTCTTCTCTCCCTCTAAATTACTGACCCCAACTATCTCTGTTCATTTTAAAGTTTGCTGTGACCATGTACCACATAACTGCAGATCTGAGTGTAAATTGGGAAAAGGTGCCTGGGGCTTGAGTTTTATTGTCAAGAAATCAAGAAAATCTGGGAGCTGCAGCATGGTGAGGAGTACCTGTGGACCAAAGGGGTAGGATGCTATAAGTGCAGTGAATCAGGAGGGTGGAGAAAAAAGAACTAATTAATGCTTATTGAAAAAAACTATTCTGCTCTTTATCTGTGGGAATTAGATTTAGAAAGAATTAGATTTAGAAGAGGCTCGAGCAAGCTGATTCAGTGACATGGATTTTGGTGTAGGACTGAGGCCGGTGTTGTTTGCAGAAGCAGACACCAAGGTCATGTCTTTGAACTACACACGTTTTTGATGGGAATAAAAATGAAAGACGTTAGTGGTGTCTTTGAACTGGTATCAAAAACAAGAATTGGAGGTCACAAAGTGACAGAGAAGGAATGGATGCACCTGAAATATTTGTGTCAAAAATGTCTTCAGCTGGGCAGAGCTTGGCACTGTACAAGAAATTAGCTGCATAAAAATACCCTGCAAGAAAATGCTCGAAGGGGGCAGCATGGGCTTGTATTGGGAAAAGAGTGCTGCAGTGTGTAAATCAAATTGTTTGGAGTGTTGGCTGGGCTGGTGCTTCAAAGGCAGCAGCCAGATACCAAAACAGGACCTGGGACCAGAGAGATACCTCCACACCCTTGGTAGGGGACAGATGCTCCTCTCCCCTGCAGCTGGTAGAGTACGAAGGACTGACGAGTTAGTAAGCGAGGTGAAAGAGGCAACAGGAGTTACACAAGAAGTTTAGAGCTGGCTTCTATCTTCCTCCTGCTCTTTTGCAGCTTTTGCTGGGGTTTTCACCCCTGCAGACCTTCTGGGTCCCTGTAGTACAGCTGCTTGATACAGCAGCATCCCTCTGTGCTGTGTCACGATGGGCATCCGTCCAGCTGCAAGGGGAAGGACAAGTGCTCCCAGCACAGGGCTGCTGCTGGGGACATGCCCCTGGCAGGGCTCCTTCAGGGTGGGGATCTGCTGTGGCTTCTTGTTTCTTGGTGAATGTAACGTCTGCAACAGCAAGGCCTGGAGACAAGAGTCTCCCTGAGACAAAGGCATCACAAGGAGGGTGTTTGAGGCTGAACCATGCGTCTTAAAACAATTTATAACAGTCAAGTGTCTAAAATGCCCAACAGTTTTTTCCTGATGCACAGTACATGACTGCAACAGGACCCTGCTGAGACCATTGACTCACCCCTCCAGCTCTTCCCATCCCATGTGTTACAGTTCAGTTACAGCCACTTAGAACTCACCTGAGCTTAACGAAAAAGTTTGAATTGACTGTGCATCTGCTTTTGGTTTATTCCCATTTACTGACCTTTCCTGGCTGCTTCCTCACCCTTTCCTGTGATGTCTTACTCCTGTCTGTGATTCTGTCAGCCTTATCCATCCATCGAGGAGGAGTGTTAGAAAGGGTTGTCACTCTTGATGATTGACAAAAGGAAGGGCATTTGTCCTTTTGTCTATCAGTGTGATAAGCAAATCCAGTGCCAGTCATTTGCATGCAGAGAGGACGGTTTCATTAAGAATTTCATTAAGATGGTAATGTTTAATGTTTCCTGGAAAAAATGAGTTTTTAGGTTGTTCAATTATATAATTAAAGTCAGAGAATTAGGGAAGATTGCAAGCTGCTTGCATAATGTGGGCAAGTTTAATGGTAAAACTTGTAAATAAGTTCAAAGGAAATGAGCTTTCTTTATGTTACTTACCTTGAATGGAGTTTGTCTCCTGCAAGGGTGAGGGATATGGAGAAGGGCAGATGGGGAGTTAACAGGCTTTGACAGAGGAATGTATTAGCAGACAGATCTCATTTTTCTCTGAGTTTGAGCAACGGGAGATGGGTGACCTGGTAAAAGGCAGAAAGTGCTGCCAGCCAGCCGGGCTGGGCCAGTCTGCTGTGTGAGCTGTGCCGAATCAGTGCCAAGGCTGGGACTTGAGAGCACTCCTTCCACTTTATTTAGCACAGCACTAGGTTACAATGGCTTTGGCCTGGTGTTTTGCAGAGTTGCATTAGTTTTTTCCCTGTGCTATGTCCATTCCCACCATGACAGGGGTGGAGGTGCTACAGAGGTGTTGTGCCAGAACTGGCTGCCTCCTCTGTGTGTGTGCAAGAGAGGAGCATCCAGTGCTGCCCTAAGTGAAGGGTCAGTGTGTGACCAGGCTTACAAAGGGGTCAAGGTATGCAGGATGTGTGCACATGAGTTTGGATGTATATCTGGACATGTTTACTTCATACACAACACGTGTATCTGAGAAGAACAAATTCAAACACAGTGTTAATTCCTGAAGTTAACAGAATATACCCTGTTTTGCTATAGGGTTCATTCAGATCTAAATTTAAGGCAGTGGGAATGGTTTAAGAGGGATCCTTTCCTCTATAGGGGACAAACTCTCCAAGACAACTTTGCCCCATCAACACAGTTTCCACTGCAGCAGGCTGAAGTCCTTCTGTCTCTCTAGTTTGCCCAAATCCTACCTGCTATAAAAGTCTCTCCCAGTCACACTTTGGGTTTCCCAGAGCACTAGAGGAGCTGAACCTGAAGTTCTTTCTAGTCCAAATGGCTCATGAGACTCTCTGACTCCTCTCTTGCACCAAAACTAGTTATTGTTCAAGTGGGGAACTGTCAGGAAGCTGCTGTGGTCCTTTCTGCTGAGGGTTACCTGCTCCACGTAGTTATTTCAGAAGATCTCCAAATCTTTTCATAGCATCCTTTAAATGTCAGTCCTGAAAAGTGACATAAAGGAAATTTATTAGGGAGAATTCCCAACAGAAACTCAGGCAGTAAAACACCTTAAAAAGAAAATGGTGACCTGACAGAGCTGCAACAATGTCATGTATTATGTGCTTCTCCTTTTAGTGCTTTATATAGCTTATTTTAAGGAAATTACCATTTTGGATGCACCATTATTCTTTATAAGGAAGATCTATCTTTGAATGATTTGAGAATCAAATGTTTCCTCTGTACTTATTTTCCTGGTTTTCACAGTGTTCCAGTTTGTTTCACTGCAGGCTTTTATTTTGTTTTGTTAATTCGATGTTAATTTGTGACTTTTGAATGCTGTCCAGCATATTAATATTTCATATGGAAAATAATTTCTATGAATTAATTTATTCAGTACTCTTTTCTTCATTCAGCTTGTGAAATATTCATGAAAATTTCCTTTAATTTCTTAAATCCCATCATTTTCCCCCCCACTCAATATATATTTCATGACCACTCCTTGTGTTGTGAGATGGCTTAGAGCACTTCTTTTGGAGCATATGATGATGCTACATTTTTGGACATCAGATCAGTCTGTGTATTGTCCAGTGCTAATATTCTGGTCTTGGTGGTAGAGTCCCTTTAGCCCCCGAGTGAGCTTTTACCTCAATATCTATCTCCTGTTCTTGCAGATGAACAGTTTTGATTATTTTTTTTTCTTCCCCCCAACCTCTGTGCATTTAGCAAATCTTTCCAGCACACTTACAAGAATGATGCATAGGTCTTTCATTATTATTTATCTGTAATGTTTTATGAATCAGTGAATCACATATTTGCCTTCTGCCTGCTAAATACTTGACTGCAGGGAGAAATAACACCCCGTTGATCATTAGTAGTCAAAGAATGGTACATCCTATGAGAATACTACTGGGTCAATAAAATTGTGTCTAGGCATTATGCTGGACAGAAGGGGATTACTGGGATATTGAATGGGAGGTGAGTGATTATTGATTGGAGTATTTGTGTTTTGAAATAGCTTTGAATAAAAACACACCATATATATTGTCACTTGCCAAACTTTTGGGTTGTCTCTGATAATAGAACTAGTCCTTTTGTGTTGCCCATTAATAGTGATGTTATTCACCTGTTCAGTTGTGGAGCCTGCCCACAGCATTTCAGGCTTGATTTGTAGCTCTGAGTTCTTGCCAATGAAACTGTGTGAATACTGGGATTCACAGGGTCCAAAATGCACACTGTGGATTTGCCCATGGCCTGTGGGTCCAGCCAGGGCCAGTCCTTGCCCCACAGCTCAGTCTGGCAGTAACACAGTGGTCTGGAGCAGCTCTCTGCTTTAGCACCACTCTTCATTTAACGTTTCTGTACTTACTGTTATCATAGCATTGAGAAGAGTGGGAATGTATTTTGCTTCCCAAATTCCCTGGAGGGATTGGATTTCTTCCTACAAAGTAGTTAAGAATGCTGCATAGATGGGGAAGATTGATGAGCAGTAAGTAAAATATTTAAAGACGTGTGTAAGACAAGCTTTGCATGGTATCCATTTATCATCTTGAGTAGATTTCATCTCCAAGCTGAGTTCAGACTTTTAAAGGAGAAAACAAGAGCCTTTGCTCTTGGAACTGCAGCTTTAGAGAACTTCAAGGAGCAGCAGCCACTGCAAAATTAGTCTATCTCTGGATCTTTATTGAACTGTTGGTCGTTCCACATTTATTGCTGCAAAGGCTTGGTTGGTGCTGATGGCAAGAGGGACACAATCAGACATTTCAACAGTGTAATTACTCTGGTGTGGAGGCAACAAAGTTGTTCCAAGGTCATGTTGTCACATCAGAGCAGGCTGTTTCCTGCATCTCATTTTTATGCCCACACACAAAGAGACACTTTTCTGGCTGATATTTATAGAGAAGTCCTACAGTCATTTTAATTATGCACAACATACTGATGCCTGCTTCACTGATCATAATTGCAGCTCTGACCTGTTTTATTTTGTGATTTAGATGTTTTCTCTTAAGCGTTGCTCTGGGATATGATTTACAGTGGCAGGTACTGGAAGTGAGGAGACAGCCATTGATAACACACCTTCAGCTGGCAGAGGCTCAGAGCTGTGGGCTGTCACTGGAGGGCTCCTACATGTTCTTGAGCAAAGTGTTGCCATGTTTGAAACAGCTCAGAGGGGAGAGACCTGCCCCTTCCTGCCGATATGACCTGTCTTGTCCATCCCCTCTAACTTTGTTTCCCCTCCTAGCGCTTCCCAGCATGAAAAGTTCACACTCTGTCTATTGCTTCTGAAAGGGATTTTATTTTTTTCTGATCTGAATGATCAGTCATGCAAAGGCAAGTCCAGGAGCAACGTCAGTGCTGTTCCATAGGCAGCCTTCTGCATGGTGGTGTCCAAGAAAAGCATCCCAGCGCTATTACAGTGTCCCTCCCCTTTGTCACATTAAAGTTTCACTAAGCAGAGAAATCCATTTCTTGTAAAACAAGAAAATGTAGGAACGTGGCATCTCACGAGCAGCAGCGCTGCCAACCTGCATATCAGAGCAAAAGCACCCCCAGGGAGTGTCTGGGGAGACATAATTTTTTAAATCCCTTGTCATGTTGTTATGCCACTGGTTTGTTTACCAGCAAAGGTGTCAGAAGACAAGTTCCATGGGGCCTCTGCAGTGCTTGTCAACAAAACATTTGTCACCTAATGCTTTTAAGTGGTTATCCAGGGCAGGAAAGGTCTGAGTATTTGGGAGAGAGCACCCATTTCTATCTTTTGGAAGTCTTTCTCAGATGGAAGCTTTGCTAGCAGGGATTTCTGCTGGTGGAAGAAAGGATATAACAAGCTCTTTGGAGAGTATTTCTTCTGTGGAGTGCTGGTTGCAGAGCCCTGTTTTGATCACTTTAACCCTATTAATAAGTCAGGGTTTGCATCCTTCACTCCGTGTTCAAATCCACCATAACCGACACATCTGCACACAGATCCTGTGGTGGATCTCATGAGCTGAGTTTGGAATCATGAACACTAAAATTGAGTAATCCCATGCCCTGGGGCTTTAAATTATGCCTTTCTAGCTTCAACAAAGGCTCAGGGTATTCCATAGGGTGATGGGTCCTGATTGCTAAGCCAATGAAGTACATCAGGCTCCCCCTTGTCAACTGGCAGGTACAGAATAGGAGTTGGTCCCTGTGTCTGCTGTAGGAACTGGCAGCAGTTCAGTTTTTGCTGTGCCCTTTTAAAAACCATCTTAACATCTTCTCTGAATTCTTCACTTCAGCGAAAAACAACTGCTGGTGGTGACAGGATAGACTGGAGAGCCACTTCCACAAATGCCAAATAGAAATCTAATCAAGAAGTAGTGATCAGGAAGGTGGTTTGCTGCTAGCTTTACTTCTCCCCTGGAGTCTGTATTCCCCTCCAGGGATGGAGTCTGCTTTTTTTTAGTGTGGCTTTCTCTGGTATTTTAAAGAAACATGACATGGCATAACTCCTGTAGGAGAATATTGTATGTTCCATAATGTAACACCTTAATCACTGTGGAAGTGTTCAGCACGGGGCTCCTAATGGCCCACTGGAATGGGCTATGGCTTTTCTCACCTCCAGGATAATGGTTTGTAGTGCAGTTAGCAGCTCTGAAATGGGTTTAATGCCACTTGCTTAATCTAGTTTGGAGAAGAAGCCATAGTAAGAGAGGAAATGTTGAGCTGTGTTTCAGTTTGGTTGTTGTTTTGTCGGCTTTTTGTATTTTTATTTTCCTGAGGGTAAAATAAATGCAGGAAATGCTAGCCTTATTATGCAGCATTCCCAGGCCGTATCTGCTATTTTTTTTTTTTTAGCAGAAACTGCAACAAAAATTCCCCTTTTCTCCATGTAACTCAGCGATGCATCTTCATCCCAGGTTTGCTGCCCTGGTGTGAGAGAGCTGGGAACAGCTATTGGCTCCATGCTGATCTGAGGTGTGAAATTAATTTTATTTTAGCAACTGAGTTGCAGTGATTGTTCCTTATTGTGTGAGAGTAAACAGCATGGGAACCTCTCTGTCCCCTCACCTTCTCCAGTTGCATCACATCATCTGATCCACAAAGCTTGTCAGAAGCTGTGATTCTGTACAGTGTGGTTTTGTGGGGTTTTTTTGCTTGTTTGCTTGTGTTTTTGTTTTGGTTTTATTTGTTTTCATTTAAAAAAAAAGGAAAAAAGCTCAGCCCACTGACACACTGAATACTGACATTTTGACTTATAATAGAAGGATGACTTCAATCACGGTGCTGCTCTTCAAGTCAGTGTGTCCTCAGTAAGAATGAAAATACCTGGAGTACAAAGCAAACAAGTAGCAAACTTGGATGGGTGTTTCCTGTGCCTCTCTTGGAGCTGCACCCTGCAGCAAAGACCTCCTGCAGTTGTTTGATCCAGGCTGGAGCGTGGTTTGCAGGCCTGGCTGCTCCTCCACCTGGTTCTTTCCAAGGAGATGGTTGGTCAGTCTTTGTGGTGGCTGGACCCTCTCTCAATGGGCAAGGGTGTAAAATAAAACCAATCTGTACCACCCCAGCTTCTTTTCTCCCTTTTCATTGCTCCCCAGGGAAGTGGTCACAGCACCAAACCTGACTGAGTTCAAGAAGCATTTAGACAATGCTCTCAGGCACATGGTGTGACTCTCGAGGATGGTCCTGTGTGGGTTAAGACTTGGACTTGACTTGATGATCCTTGTGGGTCCCTTCCAACTCAGTTCTATGATTCCTTCCCCACTTCTTAACCTTTGGTATTAGCAGGTCAAATGAGGTTGGCAGGAGGCAAGCAGAAAACTGCTGAACCCTGGGCCTCTCCTACATCACGAACACCACAGACCTGTGCTATACAAAGCAGTGCTCTCCTGCCACAGCCTCCAACTTGGTCCTGGGTTTTGTAAGCATAAAACTTGCTGGGATAACCTGCCTCCATCACCCTCATTGCAGCTTCTGTGCTGGGACACAGTTACCAGAAATCATCAAAATGCTGTCTGTCAAAAAACACCACGACTGTCAGTCTTTTAATTCCGGAACACAGCAACATGTTGACAGAAGCGAGTGAGGAGAGTGGTAACAAAGTCAGCAGGACAAGTATGGGAGCTGTGAGGGGTTGTATATGCCCAGAGAGAGCCTTCCCCTGTGAGCAGCAATTGCGCAGCTCACCTTCCCCTTCTGATCTGCCAGTAATGCACCATTGGCTGAAAGCCAAAAGCTGTTTATTGATTATTACACGTTCTCGTTAACAGGCACATGCTGAACAGATGCATTGAAGTAGAGAGTGAAAATCTGGCTTTTGACTCCTGGGACTGATTTTCTGGGAAGGTGAAAGTAACCCTGTGACAGTCAACAAACTGGGAAATTCCTGACGAGTCACACATCACTGCCAGGCTGTGGAGCAGCTCAGGAGGATCTGGTGCAGAAATATGACCCATTAGTAGACCTCATATGTTGTCAGTATTCTCAGGGATGGGCCAGGGTATAAAACTAGCCAGGCTGTACAACAGACAACAAGCCTGGTACCTTGGGAAAGTTCATCTTCCAGAAGTGTCCAGGATGATGAGATGTTTGAATGCGCTGCCATTCTGGTACAACAACTGGTGGCCAAAAAGCAACTTGGGCAGTAATAATGTGGCATTGCCAACTCAAAAGGAAGAGAGGAGTGTGTAGGCAGGCAGAGGAACAAGACTGAGATTTTTTTTTTCTTGTGGACATGTGAATTGTACATCAGAAGTTGAATCCTTCAGTAGCAATGCCAAGGTTTGTGGCTTCACCCCCAATGCTCTCCAGGCCAAGTCTTCAGGTGATGGGAGCAGGTTGCTGAGGCTGTCACCCTTCCTTCACTGCTCATCGCCTGAAGCCACCTTGTTGCACTGTAACTGGTGAGAAAAACGTGCCAGAATGGGCATGTGTTAGAGCCGCTTAGTAATTTTTATCAGACAATAAATGTTTTCATTTATTCTCTGTTGCAGAAGACGCTTTGGTTACTTTTTGGGAAAATTGAACAGAGATAATAGGTTTCTGCTAATGCTCCTCTTCTATCTTGCTTACTCAGAGCTGGCCCTGTCTCTGCAGTGGGGAGACCAGCTTGTCCATTGAACATGTCACTGCCAAAGCAAACCGTGTAAATCTAATGATATTACACATTGCTCTCAAAGATGGAGAAAACATTTGTAATACTCTGGCTTATCACTAAGCTGCCCAGTCGTGAAAGAAGCAGCAAGCTGGTGCATTCAAATAATAGTATAAAAAATAACAGAGGAAAAGAAAAATGTTTTAATAAATCCCTGCATGGTTCTAACTTTTCCTGTCAAAAAGACCAATGTTTTGGCCAGGTCACCATGATTGTAACAGTGTCTGTAAGATGAGTTTTGATGCAATATTCGTGGGGGCATTGTTTGGTAAGTTTATTTTAGTTTTTCCCTACTGATCTCCTTTCCATTCCATAGTTATGCTGAAAAAATAGGCATTATACACACTCTAAATTATTAAGTTTTTATTTATGGTGACTACCCACTGGTGAGCTTTAGTAACAATTATCTTCCTCTCAAAGTACAGGACTGCATAGCAGGAGATTAGATTGTTTTTTGTGACTTTGCTACCAACTTTCTTTCTAACCTTGAGTGAACCTTTTGATCACAATTATGTCTCAGTGCACCATTGTTATTAAACTTAACTATATTTAAACATAGAATTTAAAACAAATATTGTGATATTAATGGTTACTGCCTCTTTTTTTTTCAGAAGATCTCAACTCAGGGCTTTCACTGAGCTTGAGGGCAGCCTACCTTTATGTTTTGAGCTATTGGGTTGCTTCATATCACTTTTCTTGTTTGTGTGGACCAAGCTCAGGCCCTCATATGGCCAAGGACTATGGGTCATATGCAACATATGGGGCTGAGGGAACCCAAACCAATGCCTCTGCTTGGATGGGACATCACAACTCCTGCTGTGTTGGTGCAGATGAGCTGCACAGGGTGTATGGGGGGCTCCAGCATTCCCTGTCATGGAATGCTTTGGTTCACATCCATCCAGGGCTGTAGGCATGGCCTGACACCTGCTCCCCATCACACCAGGAATGGTGTGCTGCTGCTCAGGGTTGGGCAGTTCCTGGTGTGTAAGAATTAAGAGTCTCACACTGAACGCAACTCTTGGCCAAGGGGATTTCGCGGTGTCTGTATTACCTCTGTTGATGATTTTGATGCCTTTAACCAGACTGAATTGTAGCCTTCTGCCAACAGAAATAGTGAAAAGACCTCTAGTGTGCCCAGTACGTTTGATCTGAAATTCACAAAGGACAGAAGTCACTGCTGCATCTCTGGTCTCTCTTACCTTTGACTGTTTCTGCCTCTTTAGTACAGCAATATCCAGATAAAGCTGTTTAATTGCTTGGGAAATCTCCTTTTCAAGTCCTCCTCGTATCAGCTAATGCACTGTCCATGGACATGCAGTTGATAATGTGTGCAAGGCGTAGCCCAAGGGACATCCTCTTGCTCCACCTCCATGTTTTGCTCAATTTCTCTTTTAGGAAAGGTCTGAAGGTCACGAGGGGGGTTCCCAGAAATGATCAATCAGCACGGTGAATCCTGTCACTTCCTCCCCATCACTCACTGGAAGGGGACACTGCATTCTAGATATCGGACTTAATTGCTTTCTGAATGACAACACATTAGGTTTAATTACCCATAAAATTGAAGTACAGAGACTTTAAGTCCAAAATAATTTTCCAACTCAGTAATCTATATGTGGCCAACATCTCAGCATAGTGTCTTAGGTTTCCAAAGGCATTTCAGGGTGCAACGGTTACATGTGTGTCCATCAAAACACTTTTACCTGGAAAGATTCCTTTTGCATGTGGCATTTTTTTGGTTGCAATCAGAAAGCAGGAGTCTGGCTGAAACTGGTGTCTGCAACTGAAATAACCTCTAGGATTGCTAAGTAGATGTGAAATTCTCCCAGATCAGAACAGTAGTGTTACCTTTTAGCTGATTGCTATTGCAAAAAGTAACAGTGGGGAAAAACTAAACCAAATAAAACAGATGACGTTCATCCTCTTTTAACTCTATTGATATTAAAAGAAATAAGACAGATCAGATGCAGAGGGAATAACTACAGAGAAACTTTAATCTGTCTATGAAACCTTGTTAAAATTAAAAGAGAAAGTAGTTCTTGATTCTATATTTTAGTGAATAGAAACATGATTAAAAGAGGCATCCTTAAAGATTGTGTTTCTTTCTGTTTCTGTTTGGTTTTCCTGCTTCCAACCAATGGGTTCTCCTGACCAGGGTCTGTCTGGAGCAAATCTGCTTGGGCACTTCCAGATGTATGTGGTGCCTCAGGTTTTCGTGTTGTCATCTGCTGGGGCTTCATAAAGAATCAAATTGGGCAACATTTAAATTGCTTTAAAGCCTGACCAAGATGAGGCTCCACAGAATGAAAACAGGGCCCTTCTATCATTCCTTCTGGTGTTTTTTTTTTTTTTTTTTTTTTTTTTTTTCCTTTCCTGCACACAGCTCCCCCCTACACACCTCAAAGGTTTCAGGAAGGGAACGTTGCTATTTATGTGAATAAGAATACCTGGAATTAAATAACTAGTATTAGAAGCATTAAGGCTTTTAAAGAGATTGAGAGATGACCCACATTTCAGAGGAGGAAAAATGCTAAACAATGAGAGTTCTGAGCCAACTGTCCATGAACAGGCCACAGCACTGGGAGCCCATAGCAATGGATCTTGCACCTTCAACTGCTTTCTGTGGAATAATTTCTCCTGCATTTGGAAGGGAAACAGTAGACCCTGGTCTTACCCTGTTTAGCTGTAAGTCTGTTTCCATTTCTTCCTAGTCTGTGGGAAGAAACCACAACAGAGTCTGTTATTCATGGTGGCTCTGAATTCAAGGAATTAAATAAGATAGGTACAGGCTATGTGAACTCAAGCACAAAAGCATATTAATATTTCCATGGTGCCTGGCTGGGATTCTGCTTGCAGTGAGTCACAGCTTTGCTTATGCCTACTCTGTATCTCAAAACCATCATGAGTTTTCCTGTTGCTTTCCCTATAAATTGTTCTTTGTCGAACAAGCTGCATACCTCACTGAGCAAAAGCTGAACATTCCCTTCTTTATCTGCAGTATATATTATTCTGTTAATGCTTGTATGGCTACTTTTTATTTTTTTCAAGGTCATTAGTCACTTGCCACGATGGTAAAATGTGATGAACAGCCCCATGAAAAGTTCAATGAAATGAATAACTAGCTTTAAACTATTTTATGGGGAAAAAAAAAAAAAGAAAAAAAGGCAGCAGTAAACCAGGCAGTGTGTTTCATGTAGATGATTTTTCTGTGATTAACCTTGCAAGGCTGAAATTCAGTCTTGTGCTTTGGTCTTTAGATACTCTTATGAAATTAATAATAAAGAATTTCCTTTATTATTTTCCTGTATTCTTTAGCTTCTCAGATAAGGTGTGTGGTAACTGGAATTTCCTTGCCTCTGAGAAATAGTGCTAGTCCTTGTGCATATTTATTTTTAGTAATTCCAGAGCTTTCCCCCATAAGTCACAGAGTAGATGAGTAATGAACTGGTTTCTCTTGGAGCTGTTTTACTCAACATAGAACATGATGTGACAAAGTAATAAATTCACAACAGAAAGGGTTTATCATGGTAGTGGGTATCCTGATACAGTGAGAACCTGGTTCCTCAGTGGGAAAGATGCTATAAAGATATCAACCCTGGTGCTTGTATTTACTTACTCAGATGAATAAGTAAATAAATCAGAAGCAACTGGTTTAAGAAAATAAATAAATTAGTTACAGTGGCCTTCAGGCTGAGCTAGGAAAATGACCTGTGGCATGGTGCTTGTACCTTGCTGTGAACACATTGATCTTCTGTAGTGACACAGAGGATTAAAGGCTCATTAGTGGTGTTATCTAACGTTTAGGTGTCCAGTGAGACCCGAGGAGGGTTAGCAAGTTGCTCTGAGATTTTGACTGGAGGTTGTTTTGTCTGGGTAAAACACTGTGCTTATGAATAGAAGTGGAAGCGGGTATGACTCTTTTTTCTGCTGCCTTTGAAGGTTTTCAAATTCCAATGCTTTCAGTTTCTGCAATTTTTTGTTTCTTTAGCTGCTGCAATGCACACAGAGGTGAGGTTTGTCTTTTTGAGAAGCTCAATGCAAGTACATTAATCTATTTGAATCCCAAGGGCTCACTGAGAGAAGTCTTGTATGGATCTTGATTCACCTTTGAATAGATGTGACTTTTTGTTACAACTGTAAATGAACAGCAAATTCAGTGTTGCCTTTTTTTTCTTTCAATTTTTTTTCTTATGATTACATTCCAAATCTTATGTTATTTCACTTTATAAACCAAGCTCTCTAAAAGGGTGCTTAAAAAATGCATTCTTTTGTATTGAATAATTTTGTTTCTGTCTTTCATGGTTACCCAAGAAGTCTTGAGAGCACAATTGGAGAGTCTCTCATATAACTGAAAGCCCAGGGAGCAAGCAAGACTAAGATCTTTCTTTTCATATCTTGCCTATGTAATTTTTGGAATGTGGTAGATTCAGGTTTTTTGATAGTTTATTGGTGGCAATAACACTTGCATTCCTTCAGTTAATGCACTGTGCAAAAGTAAAAAGGCATCTAAGCAACTTGTGATATTTTGGTGGACTACCTGATGTCAATGGAGTTGGGAGACGCAAGTGACAGAAGGAGCATATCCTGAGGTGACAGTGTAGCTACAGAGGTGACTTCCTCAGAGCTGGAGAGTGGGTTGTGAACGCTGGGAGCAATCACTCCGTAGCCAGATACTGTCTCTTTTGAGTCCTGCTACTCTCAAAACATTATGTACACAATAGTGTAACCACACAAATAAATGAAGTATAACCCACGCGATTTGATGGAATCAATGTGCTAAACCAGCAGTATTTTGGAGATGACTGCTCCCAAGTCAAGCCTTGGAGCTCTCAATGCTGGCTGGGGCCAAAGAAGTGGCTCTGTGGGCAGGCCTGGGGAAGAAATACCTCTGTTTGTTTCTACTGGGGCTATAAGTGGCTTGAGTTTCCTAAAGACGGCTTCTTGTTGTCAAATTATCAGTTATTATACTGTTGTTGAAGTGCTAGGCTGGATATCTCAAGTGCCACTTGAGTTGTAGCAGCAGATTTGTTGGCGAGCGATGGAGACAGCGAGAGAACACAATGCTCGCCCAGGGAGAGGTTGAAACTGTCACTTCGCTCTTTAATGGAGACAGGAAAGGTAATTAACAGCCAGCGTTGTGTACAGATTCGTATTTCATGGGGAAGATGACTCATTTTGGCTCTGAGCAAGCATGAGAATGAAATTAAACCAATGCCTGGTGCCATGCCAGTGACTTTGGCATTTTAAAAATGTCTCCCCTCTGTGTCCCAACACAAGCTCACTATATTTTCAAAATCAGTATGCGCTTTGTGGAAACAGGGGTTTCCAGGCTCTATCTGTAGGTGAAATATAGCTTTTATTTTCCTACTTGCATCCAAATCCTTCATTTAGTAACCTCACTGTGCATTAGCTGTGTGGTTTTTATGTGCATCAGCTTCTTTCCATAGAGTCTTTATATTGTACTAGCTCAAGGTTAGATTTATTGGGGCAGTTGAGGAGTTTGTTGAAGATTGTGTCAGGCAGGATACATGGAATATGATATGGGAAAAGGCTGCAATTTTTCCTCCCATTGGAATTGTGCTACCTACAGTTTTCTCCTGCAACCCTGATGATCAGGATGACCTGGAGCTTATCTCCATCTCCAAAGAGTTGTGGGGTTTTTTATGTGTAATGAGTCAATGGGAAACTCCAAGGAGAGCTGCAGTTTATGCATTAAAGTTTGGGCAAAAATGCTGTGAATGAAGCACAAGAAAAACTGTAATATTCAGGGCAATATATTCTCTGCTCAGTGATGTGGATTTACTCTATTTGTTATCCTCTTTGGGAAGTGACCAATGACAAAGGTCACAAGTTAGACCAGCCTTGTCCTTGCTTCCCTGCTTTTTCATTCTACAAGTCTTCCCTTTTTTCCTCTGAACAATATATTTCCATACTTTTGCTTGCTGGTGGGTGAACAGGTATCATCACCAATTCATGAAGAGACTCTTAAGGCACCATTCATGTCTGGCCATGAATGGGTGAGGAACAGTGGTGGTCAGTGAAAGAGGAAGAGGGCAGTTACCTGCATCCTCAAGGACCCAGCTTCCTAAATACCATATCATGACAAGGGGGAAAATTGCTGCTGAATGTGCCACTTGCACTGAGAGAGAGATGGGGACAAGCAGCAGCAGCTGGTTGAGGATGGGACTGTGTTCCCTGCTCTGTGGAGCAGCCTTGGGCAGCTGTGAGTCTGTCCCTCTGTGCTGTCCACAGTTTCTCCAGGGTCACTTGTGCTAACACTGAGTATTGAACAAATGAGTTAGAATTCCAGCTAATATTTACCTTTCAAAATTGTAAAGGACTACCTAGTGCCTTTTTACTACCCTGGCAACATAATAACCAAAAATGAGACATATTTTGATATATTCTAAATACATTCCCGTGCTTATGCTTGTACAACTTCTTGTACAAGGTGGTAGAGACCTTTATTTATTTTAAAATATTTATTTATTAAGGAAAAACATCCATAAATAAACCTCTACTGATGGACTGATTCATTATCTCCTCCCCCGCCCAATTCAAAAATAACAACCCAGATCCAGCCCCCCACCAGCTTTACCACAGCAGGAGCAGAATTCAGATAATGAGGGCATGAGGAAAAGGTTACCAAACAAAGCTAAGGGAGTTAAATTTAGAAAAGAAAGAGCTAACAGGTGGCCAGAGAAAAGGGAGGGAGGAAGACTTTGGAAAGGCAGTGAATAGAAATGTGATTGCATTCGTTATGGGGTTTGTATAATAGGGAAAATGTTGGGAGTAAAATAAACTCTATAAAGAACTATTTAAAAATGTATTGTTTGCAGAAAACTGTAATCAATCTAACTGACAGTCAGGAAGGTCTATTCAAATTGCAGGGTTTTTCTCCCTTGCACTCTTACCAAAATCTGCTTCAACAAATTGGGAAGAGTATAGAACCAGATACTGAACCCATCCATAGACAATTTTTGAACAGTTCCCAAGTCCTAACTGCAATTGTGCCTCTCCCTTTCCTTTGCTTTATGGTATGGTCTGACATGGTTTTGATCCAAGGGTTCATCTTGGGATGGTAACACCAAGATCCAAGTGCCTTTCAGACCTTTGCTTGCTTGTGTGTCTTCGTACCAAGTTGTTTTTTGCCTCAAAGCCAACTTCTATCAAAGGAACAGTAAAAAACCAGAGATCTAACACAAAGTCATCTACCTGCTGCTTTCATTTGGCAATGATAACTTTGACTACAACTGTGCTCCATAGACTGACTCCTAAAGCAGAGATTAATTGTCCATGCGGGGGACTGAGATGTAGCTAAAGAAAGAAGCAGAAGCTTGGCCAGTATTATTCTACACAATGCCCTTGGTCTCACTTTTTATGATGTTGGAGGATATTGCCTGAAAGAAGGATTTGGCTCACAGTGTGTGACAAGGGTGACTTGGTGACTAACTCAATGCTGTATTTATTTTAAATCAGTACCGAGGTATTCTTTTTTTGTTTTATACAAAATTGAAGAAAACTCTGTCTTGGCCACAGAGCTAGTTTTCAGATATTTTAGACTGAAGAAATAGGATTTATTTTTAGCACTAGTTATCTACAACGCTGCTTGTGTTTATCCATCAGTAATGGACTCCAGGAATACCTAACTCCTCATGTATGGAGTCTAAATGAATTTTCATATGTAAATATTAATGTTGCAGGTATTTGAAGTTGGACAGATGAATCCCAAATGAAGTGCTCACTGTACTGAACTGGAATTTGGGAGTCTCAGCTTCACTACATTTCAGAGGGTTTTTGTCAGTATAGCAGTATTAAGCCCTTAGGTAATATATTATTGTTTATACTTAGTGGAAATCCTCTAAGGATTACTTTCTTTCTTCTTGTAGAGTTTGACTAGATTAAGGAGGTGTATAATGACAGTGCTGTATCACTACTGAGTTTTATCTGAAGGAGTAAGTTACGTTTCTACTGTCCCTGAACCATCATCAGTTGAGCATTGATATGGTCAGGTTCCTTTTATGGCACCTAGATGTGGCCTGTGGCTGGTGTGTCAGAACACAGCATTATCCCAAAGATGATGTTTCAGTCTCTTTTTATGATTCAGGGACAAACTCTTGAATTTCTTCTTTGACATGATGGCAACTGACACTATTTTCAGAAATATTGATTCTGAACAGAAGTATTTAGATAGTGCCACAGCCATTGTTACAAGGAGAATAACAAGGTTTTCCTTTCTTTCTCCTTTGTTAATCCCTGGAAAACATAGCTCTGGCTACCTCAGACAGCTTTAAGAGGGAAAATGCAGCATGCAGCCTCTGGTCTTCACTCAGTGGAAATGGTTTTATTTTGGACATCCTTTTAATTCAGCAGATTGGCTCAATCTCAGATGGCCTTTCGATCCAATTCTGCCCTGACTTTGATTGATGCTATCTCTCTATTTGGGGATTGACTAATTAAGACTATGCTATCTAAAATCAGTTTGCTTTCCTTGTTGTTTTTTTGTTTTGGTGGGATTTTTTCCACTCAACTACTTAGAGTTTGAAATGGAGCAGGGTACCCTGTTGTACAACTTCTTTCAAAGTGTTTTCTTTCCCAGTGCTAAAACCAAATCAGATTTAAACTCTTCTCTTTACTTTAGAGTTTTCCATGATCCAATCTACCTGTACTTGTTTAACCCAATCACCCTGTTTTGGATGACCACATTGTTAATTTTAGTATTGATTACCTCCTCCCTTCATTCATTTTTTTTTTTTGGGCTTGTTAAGCAGTAGCTTGAAATTCTGCAAGGGAAGTTTGCATAGCATATCTTTGAAATTACACTTGGAAACTATTACTTGGACAGTTACTTTAGAGGCATTCTTGGAGGTCATTACAGTTTTTGTCAAGAACAGTTTAATTCTCTGCCATTTTCCACTTTTGTTATTATTGTGGATTGTCATGGGAGCAGGTTAATTTGGTCCAATTTCCTCCTCATGTTCTGTCCCTCATCTCATGAATGCAAACACGTGGAAACTGGACTCTGCAGAAGATTAAACCTGTGGCAACAAGTAATTCCTGTGACAGAGGCTTTAATGAGAAGAGAAAAAGACCTTAAAATATCTCCTTTCGTTTAATAAGGATAATCTGAGCAGTGGTATGAAAACCACTGGAGGACAGCTCTGACCTGTCTGCTGATCACGTTGCAAGCCATGATGGGACTGGCCTTTGGGCAGGGACATGTGAGAAAGTGACTCCACGGGCAGGCAAAATTAAAGCCCCTCTCTTTGAAAAGCAAAGAAAGATCCTCAGTAGTGACCGAGGAGAAAATATGTCAATGGTCCTGGTGTCTGGAGAGCAATTCTGTGCTTGAAGGGTCAACTCCTGCACTTTGGCCTTGAAGTGGCCTATTCCATAGTGTCCTCTGCCCCTGCTCACTGCTAAGGATGACGTGGAATAAACCATCACCTGATCAACCAAAGCCTGTCTGGTGGCAGATGTGTAGAAAAGGCATGAGAAATAAAGAGACACTGAACCCATCTCAGACAAACCTTTCCAGTTTTTGGCAATCACTGGCTTAGAGGCTTTCAAGCCATACCTTTATGTACTAAGTCTTCATGACTTTGTCTAGTCCTTTATTAAATCCTTTTAAAACCCTTTGTCTTCTGCAATAACTTGTGTCAAGAAGTTCCATAAATTAACTGTGTAAAAAAGCACTTTATTTAATTTGTGGTAGACAGGCTGCCTGATCATTTCATCAAATTCCACCCCTCACTCCCATTTATTAAGTTGGGAATGGGTGCCCTCTCATTACCTTTCCACTCTGGATTTTGCAGATATGTTAATCCCCCCTCCATCACTCTCCTACTGTTCTCTAGAGAGAGTCCTTTAGGGAATTCAGACCTGTTAAATGGAAGAGGCCAACTTGGAGCTACTCCCTGGGCTCAGATTCATCAAGCAATGCTCCAGCCCTCAAAGGGAGCACTCTAGCAATGAATGTAGAACTCACCCATGATATCAAAAGGACCTATCCATACAACTATTCAGGCAGGCATAAGCATGGTTTTAGGGTAACCACTGGAAGCAGTGAGTTTGCTGTCTCTTGCCAGAAACACCTGCCCATCATCCTAGGGAGAAAATAAATTTTTGGGGAGGTTGTTGATGGCAGGGCTCTGACTGATAAATAATTCCAGCTCTGGGTTTCTCCTGAGACTTGCCTCTTGAGGGCTTATCTCTTGACCTCTCCCTAAACTTAGCATCCTTTGACCAGAGGAGCAAAGGAAGCAGGATGAAAAATAGGTGCTGTATTTCAGTGAGATTGCCTGGTACATCATTTAGATGTGCAAGGGAACTTGGCTCAGCAGGTCGGTCAAGCCTTGCTCCTGTGCTGGCATCTCACTGACTTCAGTAGAAGCCAAACACATGCAAACCATGTGCCTGTGGTTTCTCCCTGGATCAGGATGAGAGAGGGCTCATAGAAGGTGGCTTGGCTGTAATCCTGGTCTTCCTGATCCTGACCTGCTGGGTGACCTGGGGGAAAAGTCAGTGTTTTGTGCTTCCAGGCTCCCTGGTTGTCATTTGGAGCAATAAGCTCCTTGCAACCTCTGGCGAAGCTTCTCTGTATAGGTTATAGGTGTTACTAAAAGACTGCCATGGCAGCAGCTTGGAGGTTACACCCACCATCTGAGAAACTGTTGTTGTTGGAAACTGGCTCATTTGTATGTGAAGAAATCAATATTTTTATAAGCAGAATGTTGCTTTGGGATTTTTTTTTCAAGTTCTGGATGCTCCCAAAAGCAAGAGTGTTTCCATCGGGTATTAAAATCTGACTTTTGCTTTCAGCAGCAGGCAAGGATGTGTGTTATTACTGCATTTGGTCTAAATGTCACTCAGGATAATACAGAGCTGCAGACAAGCATTGCTCTAAAAGCAGGCCCTTGTCTCTCTGTATTTCCTCAGCACACTGAATGTTTGGCTAAACTCCAGGAACTTTCCAAACACAAACAAGCATTTATGTATTAAGCCTTTTTATCAGACTATCCTCTGTCTGAGCTGGGATGTGGGCAGCCTTTATAATAAGGTGTATGCAGAATTGTTAATGGTTCTCCCATCCACCTGTGCAACAAAAAATATCCAAAATCTTAAATATTAATTTTTTTTTTTTTGAAAAACATCACTGTCTCCCTTTCACTAAAACAGTATTAGAAGAATTATGGGTTTGATAAAATCCATAATTTTTTTTCTTAAGTAGGTGGATTGCTGCATGTATATGACATGCAGGTTGAAGGTTTTGGATGTGGCTTGTGCCTGGTGCTGGAATGAACTTTGGCAGCACTGGTCCATCTCTAGTCAGCGGTTGACAGTCCTACCAGCTTCCAGTTAGCAAATAATAACCAAACTAATAATTCCTGTGCAGTTGCTAGCATAAGAAAACCATCAACTTAGGTTTTTTTAAATGCAGTTCCAACAGAAATAGCACTAACTACCTTTAATGGCAAGGACAAGTGGGAGCTGGGAACAGTATGATGCTGTGTCATCTCTAGTCCCCCTCCCCTATTCCGGGAGTGACTGCCCTGGAGCCGTTGCAATCACACTGGCATTTCAGCTTGATGAGGTTTGAATTGCTGATGCTCAGGATGAGCTTATTGCAAGCTCTAGTAAAGGATTTCAGGACTTTTACTCTGCTCTACACTTAAAAGATGTATGTTTAAATATGTAGATATATTTTAGATTTGAAGATGCAATCTGAGGTTCAATCCTTAGTTTATGTCTGTTATGGCAGTGGGACGATCCCCAAAATAAGCTACTACTTCTAAATGCCACCACAGCAAAACCTGGCTTCAAATAGTGCCTTGAAATAAAGTCTCATCAGCTGCAAGATGTGTTTTGTATTCACCATGTCAGTCATATTGACTCATTTCCCATACATTTATAGGTCCCATGCTATCCTCTCTGTCCTCAGGCCACAGGAGATAGTCCTCAAAAGAGAAATTTCAGCGTAAACGTTTGCCTCTTGATTCAAATTTCACTTGCATCAAATAGCATCTGAAATAATCTCATTTATGTTTTAATCAAATAGGTAAGTAGGAGTTATTAAGTAATACCCTGTATCTCCCTGGGGAGTTCAACAGAAGTGAGCTGCATGTGTGTGGGTATGAAAGGGGACAGGACTGGGGCCACAGAGTTGCATTTCCTGTGCTCCCCTCATCAGGATTCTTATCACTACACAGCTGAGAAAGGGACACAACAGCAGTGGGGGGAAAGCAGCAGCAAGATCTGGAGAGCAGGGGTGATGGTGGCAGATACTCAGGGTGAGAAGCATTGACCAGGTCTTGCCTGTGTCCAGATGGAAGGCTGTGGAGAGCTGTGTGGGGAGGACGTTTCTGAGCAAGCTGCTGCCACAGAAATGGTTGATGTGCTGACTGAATTGGGCTTTGAGGAGTAGTCTTTGATATGCCACACTGTTTCTGGAAAAATCAAATATTTGGGTTCAGCTACAGTTCAGTTTTAAACCTCTGTGGTATACTGGAGTTCATCATGGTTCTCTTTCATTCCAGGAGATTTTTTTTTTTTCCCTCACCCTTGTTTCTGGCTGGTCCCCGTTAGCATGCAGCTCTTCTTGCATCTAGAGATCAAAAAATCCTGTGTATATGACAGGACTATTAAAAGTAAAAAGGGGATAAAAGAGTGATAGCTGGGAATAAAGCCAATGTTGTGATTTCTCAAAAAGCACCCTTCTGAAGTGTAAGTGCTCCAAAAAGGTGCCAGATGTTGTGTGTGTTTTTAATATAGCTTTGACTAGAGGGAAGAGATAAAGATGGTTATCTCTAAAGAAGGGGATTCAGGGCAGGTAGATGATGAGCTGAAGACCAAATGCTCCCCTTTGTTTGTATTTCTTGTCAGGGAGAGGAGGAACATTTCACCTGATTGATCTTTGGGCCAGATTGTCTTTGGATAGTGGTCAACAGACACTTTAAACCACAAGTTTCTCAGCATTAGCCTTTCTCCTTCTCAAGTGAAGGGGAGATGCCTTTAGCATCTACTGTGGCTTGGGGTTGCTTTTTCTTGTGCAGTGGGATCCCTTCACACGCGCTTGAGGCAATGAACCTCCCCTGCAGAGCAGATCTCCAGGTCTGCCAAGAGAGAAGGAAAAAGTGACACTCAGCCAGCTCTCCCCATCCTACTGTTCTGCTGATACCTGCAGAGGCACTCCAGTTTAAGAAGTTGAGGGACTGACAGGGTTTCTTGCATAAATTTGTCTTTGAAGAGCTGTCTGCATGATAGGGTAAGGCTCAGGGCTGCAGGGGGAGTCAGATTAGTCCCTGCAGTCCCAGATCAATGCTGGAGCTTAGTAACCCATTTCAGTCTCACCAAGGACTTCTTCCTTTTTTTTCTGTTCCCCATTTTAGCAGGACAGGGTCTGCCCAATTCCCTCCAACTGACTAATGCACTCAGCCTGACCCCTGTGCATCTCCTCAGCAGAAACCTCAGGTCAGGGAGAGCTTGTAGATGGTCACAACGGGAAAAGTGCAAATGCTCTGTGCCAGCAATCCCCATGTTGAACAGTTTGCAGGCACAGGGCTGGCATGACCTCACTGAGATCACAGGAACTGTGGCAGGAGAAGTTTCTGCTCAGCAGTTGAGAATTATGTGCACCTCCGAGACTCGATTCTCTTTCTGAACACATCTCCTTTGGCAGGACGAGCTGTGAACAAAACAAGGTGCTTGGAAGGAAAGGGAGTCAGCTCAGTGGGCTGGGAAGGCAGAGAATTTTTTTTTTTTTTTTTTGAGTCATTTTTCTGAACAACTCAAATTACAAAATGATGCTGTTAATGCCAAAATAGCCTGACTATTGCCACAGGGGTCAAGGAGGCACTGTGCTTCTCTTTGTCAAACCACTAATGTTCTGAGCAGCTCTAAGTGATGTGAGTCCCTTTCTGTGTCAGTCATTTTTTCTGTATAAGCAAAGAGAGAGAGAGGAGAAACTGAAAGGGCAGGAATCTCCTGGAAATCCTGGGACCCTGAGCCATCCTGGGGCACATTAGCAATCTCAATGTTGTTTGTGGGCATATCGTTAAGGAAGTGTTTCTAAATAATAACTTTGTTGCAGTTTGTCTATGTAGAAAGCTTACTAAGAATGATTTCTCCCAGGATATCTAGTGTTTTTCTTTTCTTTGGACAAACATAGAAGGGTAAAATGGATCCATCCACAAAAGCCCCCAAAGCTGCTGCTTTCACCAGCAGAGCAGGCTGTCAGCTGGGATGGCCAGGAGCATCACTCTTGGAGCATCTCAGTAATTGGACTTTGCCAAGGAAGAAGTAAATAAAAGGTATCCGGTGAGGATTGCTCCAATAGCTTGGATTTCACAAATTGAAAACATATTAACTTCTGACAGCTCTGTTCTTCTATAGACTAAAGAACTACATTCCCAGGAGTTCTGTGCTTAAAATTTTAAATCTTTTCCCTTCTGGTGAATTCTTCGTGCATCTAAAAAAGGCTCCCAGAGTCTGATTTTTTTATGCAGTTTTACACCTTGGTTTATCATTCACACCAAAGCCAGCAGGCTCAAAATGTTCTTTTGCAACTGATTTGGCAGCATTTCACGTCCACTTGGCACTGGGACATGTGTTTACGTCTCTTACTCTACCGGGTATGAGGCAGTAACAAATTTGGCCCTCTAGATATTTCTTACATTTGAACCCAGGGTTAGATATATTCTCTGGGACTCTGCAAGATTTCAATTCATTTATTCCTTCCTCTGCTCATCCTGCCTCTGTTCCTGATGCTCATCCTGCCTCATCCTGCTGATAATACTGAAAATAAAACCTTGCTTTAAGTTTTAAAGACAAAAAAATGTCAGGTACACCTTAGAAACAGACTTATAGCTCAAGTCAATGACTGCTCTGTCCTGCTAGGCTGTGTGCAGTGTATTCTGGACGAGGAAAGGAAGGAGACTCATGCATTGGTTAGTATCTCCTAACAGCACTTTTGCACACTACTAAAGAGAAAACTCAGTGCTTTGTGTCAGTCTGCCAAAATAGTTGAGTCAATAGGGACTTTTTTTTTTTATTTTCTACATGGATGAATTTGGCTCGCGGGTTTTCCAGTAAATCACTAGAAAACTATCTGTGATTTGGTCTTCTTTGTATGACTTCTGCTCCAGCTGCCAGTTACACCAAATAGAAAAACTGACAATGGGGTAGATCTGTGCTCCTTGTCTCAGTATAAACTGTGGTCATTTTTTGCCTGGTAATGGTTTTGCAGCCAACCCTTTCCCATATACACGAGAAGCAGAGGTGAGTCCAAGGTTGTTTTGTTAACAAGTAGAGATGAGTGGAGCATGAAAGACTTGGGAGGCAAACATGATAATCTGCCAGGTAATCTTGGAGGCAGCTGGGAGCACTGTTTCCCAGGCTTGTTGGGAAGTCAATGCTCTGCTCTGAGGGTGTTTTCATGCAGGCATCCCTTGAAAACATCCTACCCTTGTACAAGTCCTCTTTAGCATCCAGTGCTAAGATTCACGACTCAGAAAACCTGTGTTGCAGAGAGGAACCCAAGAATTCATTTCTATAGAGCATTTCCAGGCACTGCTAGTTGGCTTTGAAAGCTTCAGCTTATAATTATTTTTGATTATATGAATGTTTATATGCTACTGTGTGTGCTATGGGCCAGATGGTACAGCTGTTGTTACCTGCATTGCAGATGCAATTTGGCCCAAATGATGGTGGTAAGTCACTCCCAAGTGTCTCTCGGGTGTCAGAGTTAAGTGTCAACTTTTGTGAGTGATATTTTTCCCTCCTACATATGAAACAGGGAAAAATAGGTATGGTGAAAGGAAAAAAAAAATGTAACCAACCAGTACAGCTAATACAAGGCTAATCCCTGGCAGCAGCTTTGGGATGTTGCAGCACAAATAAGACAGCAGCCTTCAGACTTCACTAGTCATCCCAAAAGAACAGGTCCTGGGCACCCAGGATAGGATTAGGAGAGTACAGAAGCATAAAGCTTGTGCCATTTTTGCAATCCTTTCCACTCCTGTGAGCTGCTCTGTGCAAAGACATCCTACAGTCGTGGTTGGGCAGAGGCAAGGTTGAAGACAGCAGGAAATTTCAGTGCTGCTCAAAGTGCTTCTTCCTCATCAGGGGGATTTAGTGTGGTCACTTAGAAAACAGGCAACTGGATTGATTTAGAGGCTGTTGTAGTGTGTGATATACCTGAATATACTTGACATCTAATGGATGAAAGGCAAAAAAATCAGGGAGGCAGGTTGAAGTGACCTGTAATCAGGGTTACTAGCACTCGTGATTTTACCAAATGTCTTGGAGTATTTGAGTCCTGTGATTATGCAAGACTGTACCTCTGTAAAGGGGGAAAAGAAAGGTGTTTCAAGTGCAAAGCATTGCCATTTGGTCCTTAAAATTCAAACACCCAGCAACAAACAATGCATATTGCATGAATTTCTTTTCTGTGACAGAAATGCATACAAAACACCATGACTTTAAAGTCCTGATTTCCTGACCTATTCCTAAACTCTTGGCATGGTTCATTCTACACCTTTAGGAAAAAGTAACAAGGTTTAACTGGTAACAAGGTTTCCAGTGCTCTATGAGTTTTCAGTACTTTGTGTTTCCGAATCAGGTAGTGCACAAGAAGGGGTTTAGACTCTCTTTGTCTGCCACAGGCTTAGGCTGTAAGCTTTACAGGAGTCTAAACTGCTTCAGGCTTAATCACAGAAGTGTGTGCTACCCATCTTGAGAATAAACTGTCTTGTATATCACAACTGCAGCTTGTGTAGAAGACAGGAGTGTACCCTGAAAATCAGTGTAAAGCCTTTAGTCCTTTCCGGCTTTTTGTTGCTTTCTCCCAGACACTGTGACTGTCTTGGGGAAAACAGAAATGGCTTTTAGAATGAATGAGACAAACAGTGAAGTAAAGATCAAGGATGCTTGAAACCAAGTGTAACATCCTCCTTTAATGCATTGGAAAATAAGCACAAAAAAGAGAAATATGAAGTGCAATGGATTTTGACTCCTTCAACAATTGCTTAAAGAAACCAGTGTTTTTGTCAGGACTTGGATTTCAGGAGTAATTACTGTGTTAACACTGCAGTGTAGATGCATTTCCTCTGATCTCTTCTTGCAGTATAATTGTGGTATCACTGTGGTCAGCTGCATTCCCTCTCCCTGCATTTCCTCTCCCTTCATGCTTCCCCTGCAAATAGGAGTGCTGGATTCAGGATCCACGCTTCAAAGGCAAATCCGAAAAAGCATCTGCATACAAATGGCTCTGAAATAAGTGAGCTTTTCTTCCTTGGCACAGAGGTCTTCAGAGCTATAGCACTACTGTGACTATTTCCTTTGCTTGGTTTCTAGCAACTAGTCAAGAAACCTACTTTGAGATCAGAAGAGCCTTGTGGTGGGATTCAACTTGGAAGTAGGACTGCCAGGGACTCTGCCCATCTCTGCTACAATGCTGATGGGTTACACAATGGGTAAATTGAGGCATGAAGAATTTAAGTGTTCAGCCCCAAAAGCTAAAACCAGGCTTTAAAGTGTGACTCAGTGCATTGAGTGAGCCCCACAGTCACACTTGTCTGTGAACGTGCTGCCATGTTCTCCATCAGTATTTCTTTTCTTTGCCCATATGCTGTTGAAGGGAACTGTTTCTGAAGGGCGGGAGCTCTGTCCCTTTCCAGGGCTGGCTTTTTGTCCCAGCTGTGGCCTGTGGTGTCTCTGATGGAGCAGAGGCCATTCTGCTCTCCTCTTCTGCACCCTCACTGCTGTCTCTGCTGCATGTCCTGACGTACTCGTTAGTTTATTTGCTGCCAAGGTTGTCTCGTGGCTCTTCTCCTTGATGTCTGCAATGCATCCAAGCTTAGGCTGAGCCTTTTGAAGTGACAACTTGGAATTAGGCACCCAAGTCCTAGCAGGTTTGCTGGATTTTGGCATCACTGTAAAACTGTACCTTGGTGATGCTTTTGGTGCTGTGACTGTCTGGTGAAAACCAGAAACAGCTGATTTCTACAGAGCCCAGGATATGCCTCCCCCTTTCTGTTTACTATTTATAATAAAACCTGGTTTGTGATCTGATGGTTTTTAATCTCAGCAAAACCATCTGCGCCAAGCTAGATGGGGTGACTTTCTGTAGTAATTTCTCATGTGTCTTTATTGTCCTCTTGGTACCTCCTGATATTTTTTTTGTGTCGCTGTTGCTCTGTGCATAAATACATACATGGGAGCCATAGTCAAATTACTTCAGTTCTTTGGGATTTCCTGAAGACTGTTGTCTTTTCACAGGCTGCTTCTCCATTTCCCCAGAGGTCTTCCAAAGAATTCAGTAATTACTAAATATTTTGTTGCCTTCTAAGCCTTTGGAAAGCCAGTTCCCTCTGGGCTGGGCAGATGTTGCTGTGGTATCTACACATCACTGAATCTGGTGGATTTGGCTGGTTTGGGGTTTCCTGATGTGAACTCTGGTGTGTGTTCTCCAGTTTTGGGTAATGAAACATGACAGAGAACTAATGTTTTCTCTTCCTTCTCAGCTGCAAAGTTACAGCTGCTGACCCCTCTAGAAGCAGATAGAGATTTGAAATAGATGAAATTAAATGGTTTTTTATCTGGGTGGGTCTCCTTAGCTCTTGGACTATCAGATGCTGCCTAATCCAAGATAAAAGGCTGATACTTGTTACTGTTATACTTGTGTAAATGGGAGTCTATCAGTATTTGTGGGAGCTGCCTGCAGGATTTGGGGCCAGCATTCTCTAAAACTTTTACACAGAGTGGAGATACTTATAAACCAAATTTTGCAGCCACTCACTATAGCAAAGGTGGGCCTGATCCAGCCCAATGCTGAGCTCCCACATCTCTCTGACTTTAAGCAGAGATGGTTATTTCTTGAAGGGTTTTTGCCTTCATGGGGGTGATTTGCCCTGCATAGCTTAGGCTGAAGTTCAGGCACTTAACTTTCTTTTGTGAAACTCCAAATTTATGTCAATTTTTTAAAAAATTAACTCATTGGGGAACATTTAAATAGAATTGATGTGCTCAGTGCATGTATCCTTTTCCAGTTCTTTTTGGTTTGTGTAACTCATGTTTTCGTCACGCTTCAAATCCACCATAACACAGAAAGAAAAGTTTCTCATTTACTTAGACTTTCACCGAGTTTTAATACCTGTTAGTTCACAGGGCATGAAGAAGCTGAATGCTACTATATTTCCTATTTACTGTTTGCAGTTATAATACTCCTCTTAATGGTGTGAAATATAAATGAATTATGTGCCCTCATTTGTGGTTGCAAGTTGATGTCATAAATAATGCAAACTGATGCTCATGGGGTAGTAAATGAAAATTTTTTGAAAAGAAACAACAGGAAGAATGGAAGAAAAGAACATTTCTGGTTGGCTTGTGGCATGCAATAACATGTGACTGAGTGTGCAGAACTCTTTATATACACACTCCTTTTTGTTAATTTGTTTTGTTTAATTTAAATCTCTTGTCTTAAAAACTTCTTATATTCCCAAATGCCATTTTGGTGTTGCCTTGACTTTCCTGTTATAGATGAGAAATATGCTTTAAAAATAAATTTCATTGGAGAAAAAATAGAAACTTGATGTATAAATCCTTTGCAAGGACTGTGGGAATAAATGTTTTTTACAGGATATAGAGTACAGGACTGGTTTTGAAATCAGTGAAGCAACAAAGCTGATTTCTTATACCTAGGATACCATAAATAATTCATTTAGTGTTGTAATTTATCATTACTTACAAATAAAAAAGATTAAGTTTCATGTATTTGTTTTCAAAAAATTTTTCCAGCAGTTTCTAGGAATTGCATCCTTAATTTTAAGTACATGGAGAGTCAGATCTGCTGGTACTATTTCTTTGCATGGCTGAGGCCATCTCTGCCTCCCCATGCAAAAACGAGAAACTGATAGAAGAAAAGCCAAAAGCATCTGACAAAAAAAGAAAATATTCTGACCTGAAATTAATAGAATTAGCCTCATGGGTCATATTATTCTTTTAAATATTTTGTTGAATTGCAACTCAAATAACACAATCTTGAGTGATGAGAGTCTAAATACATTTTTTCTAGATTTATTCTTTAATAAATGAAATACAACTGATCATAATTCAATAAAATACTTTGTTCAGAAAAATACGTATGTTAACAGCTTTCTGAATTATACAAGTATTGCATTCAAAGACCATCTTTCTTGTTCTTTTTGGCATTGAATTTTTCTCCCATTTCTCTTTTATTCCTCATTGCCAGTTTTGACTGCTCAGCTCGGGTACAGGAGTTTATCAAAATAAAAAATGTTTTGTTTGAGATAAATGTGGACATGAACTGTGAAATGATTAAATGAAAACAGGAGTGAAAAATACCTCCTTGAACATCAGCAACTAGAGTGAGATTCGGGATTTTCTTTATTTTGGTGAGTCTTAAACTGTCTGTTGAGTTTGTATTAAAATGTCCCTAATTAGCTGTTACGAGCAAGTTCTGCAGCATCTCCTTGTGCTTGCAGCTTTGAGGTTACTTAGAGTAACTCATATCTGTGTTAGAGATAGGAAGCTACAGGTTTGGGGATTTTGGAGCATCTGGATGCAGCCTGAGCCTCCATACTCTGCAGCAACAAGCTGTGCCTCTACAACTCTGCAGGCGAGTAATTTATTTCTGTATTGAGTCCACAGTGGTGTTTCCCCTCATCCAAGACCAAGACAACGTACATGGTCTGTGCCATGCAATGAATTGTTAAACTTTTCTATCAAAGCCATTTCAGTGCCATGAGACCCAGCTAAGGATATATTTGGTGCTGCTGACGTGTTACAGCCCCAGACAAGGTGCTGTTTTTCTCCAGGTTGCTTTGCCTGGGTGAGTTTCAGGGACATTTTGTCTCCTGTCCGATGGGCCTGCGGGACAGGGAATTCAATGAGAGTGCTTTGCAGATGATGATGATAGAAGAAAAAGACTGCCATGAAACCACAACAAGGATCCTCCCCCCCTCTTTTACTTATGCTCTACCTTCATTTATCTCGGCAAGCTTGAATTGCAGTCCCATTGCTATTAACCTTTCAACTGCTGGCATTTTACCCAGAGCGCTCAGCCCCAGCTGGCAGCGGGGAGGGGAGGATTGGAGCAGCTCCGAAGTGATGAATTGACGTTGGCTCTTCGCTCAACAGCCACTCTCTGGAAAGTGGAAAAGATGTTGTGCAGCTCTGTGATCTTAATACCCTGCCTGTCCAGGTACCACCTGCAAAAGCCTGAAATCTGGGAACGAACAAAAGGAGGGGGAGCTGCAGCACTGGAAGGCTTACTTTTCTTTCTACCTTCCACAAGTAGCTTCTTTGCCTCTGAAAAAGGAGATAAGCTTTCCCAGCTCCACGGCAACAGGTGCTTTACCCCCAGTGCTGACAAGCCAGGGGGTGCGACTTTTCCTGCTGCAAGTTAGCCTGTCGCTCCCAAGGGCTGTCCCCTTCTCTCTCAATCCAGCCCCCAGTTCCAGATATGACTTGTTTTCTTGGCTGTGCCACCAGGTTTTAAGGTTCTTGCTGGCCCATGGTGTTGGTTTTGGTGCTGCTGTGCTACCTTCAGTCCCCCTCAGAGCATCTCAGCACCGTGGATGCACAGTGCGATGCTCGGTGCTGCCTTGGCTGGATCCTGGCTGTGTAAGTGCCAGTCCTGCCATCTGCTCTGTGCAGGGCAGGGAATGCTTTGTCCTGGCTCTCTCTGGCCTGTCAGTGTAGCACACAGCAGGTGCTATCATAAAGCACAGCGGTGTCATGGTCTGGCCTGTTCCTTGGCAAGGCAGGGGGGCTCCTGTCCATGGTCCAGCCCCCAGGAGGTGCTGGCAGATCCACCCATCACACTGTGAGTCTGCTGGGCCTCGCAGGAACATGACTGGGCACGAGTAGTCTGTGTTCTGGTACCTTCATCATTCTGCTCCAGAGAATTGCACTAGATAAATGTCAACACATGACTCGATCTCCAGTTAATGAAGAGAGGTTTTTGCCTTAAAGAGCTAATTGTCCATCTCTTCTGCGTAAGAAATTCAGAGGTTTTTGTTTTGAATATTTTTTTTTCCCCTAGCGATGTGGCAGAACTTGGAGACGTGCAAACACTGTGGGCAACATCTATTATTTAACTTTCATTACCATTAATATGAATTAAATTGATGGCATTTGTCAGGATGGTTTATGTGTGGTAGCAGATGCCTTAGGGAACTGATTTTGAAAGGAGAATTTCAGGAAAAGAGAAGTTGTTTTACTGGTTAGGAGGAAAGGGCTCTGGAGAGTTGAGTTTAGCTCTCACAAGTCAGAGCTGAATTTGCTTCTCTGTAAGACCTCATGTAAACATTGCAAGGCCAGAGTTTCTCTCAAACTCACCTCCTGTTTATACAGCTTCCTGAAGTAGGACGGTTTTTCATAACAGGCGTGGGTAACCCAAATGAGACATGAGTTTAATAATTCTGTGTTTTCTTCAGGAAAAAATGTGAAAATACAAGAACAAGTGGCAGGTAAAACCTGTGTACATTTACTCAGATGTGACTGAGGAATGTTGGCTGTGATTTGAATGTTCTGTTGACCCGATTGTGCAGTGACATAACTGGAATTTCTGTGTCTTACTGGAGCTAAAAGATGGCTATGTCCAAAAGGACATGACTTGAGAGATCCAGGTATACAGTTTCTGGGGTGCAAGGGTTATAGAATCATATAACTGGGCATCAAATAGCATGACTGCCTGAGTGGGTCAGGTAGTTTAAAGGCTGGGTGATCTGCACCTGGTAACTGTGGGTGTTTCTGTTGCTCTTGTGTGCTGAGAGGGGGAGAGGAAGAAAGGAAGAAAAAAAGAAGAACTTGAACAGAAGAGTTTCAGTTTAAAGACAGTGGAGGTACTGCAGCAGGAGCTGTTTCCTATCTCTGCTGGCTTCTGTCTCTCAGGGAGTGTGTCTGGGAGCGCCTGCTTTAGTCATTAGTTGTGTTTGTGTGGGCTTGGTGAGTCAGTGCAGGCAGGAGTTCTGTGTCTCTTAATCCCTTTTACATTTCAATTCTTAAACAATTTCAGAAGATAAAGTCCTTTTTTTTTTTTTTAAGTGGATTTAAAGAAATGGGAGAAAATAAAAAGAAAACTCGAAGACCTTAATACTCAGTCGCTAGTATTATGCTTAACTTAGGTTAATGCAAGTGACTCAGTCTGAGATAAATAAATCCAAATGCCTTGTTATAATAGCGCAGATCTCACTGCAAGTGGGAGATTTGAGCTGCCATCCTCTCCTCTCATTTCCGATTTTATTTGCTGGACAATGTGTACTCCTTTAATAAAAGCATTGACTTGCACAACACATAATGTGAAGGAGCCTCTTGGAAACACCTAGGTAGTTGGTACCGGGCTAAAAGTGAAAGATATAGCATAAAAACAGCAATATAGCACAAAACCAGTAGCGGTTTTTCAGCAGCCTTGTTGGGAGCAGGAATCAGTCTGGCCCTGGCCAGACAAAACTCGTTGTTGTCAATCTGTAAATAGGGAGTCATTGTAAGCCTGCCAAGAAAGTAAAACAGTGTTTCTTCTTCAAATTTCTTGCATCCCATGCAGGTGTTCTCCCTTTATATTGGGTATTTCAGGATTACTCTGGTGCAGAATGGGAAAACTTTTTAAATCCTTGAGCGATTTCACAAGTTCCTGAATTTTATGTTCCCAAATTAGCAGTAGTGTCCATGGCATGAGAAGAAGTCTCTCAATATTGGAGTATGGTAGATCTCCTATCACGTGAGAAGCTAAAACCTGTTTTATACATCTAGATCAATGCCTCTCTGAGGAAACTTTTCACCGAACTTCCAGACTCTGCAAAGCAGCAAGCGTGGAGATGTTGGTCGTGTAATAACCTGGTATAACATCCAATGGGTAATTTGTTCTGACAATTTTTATGAGCATGAAAGAAAACCCTCATCAAATGCATGTCACACTTTCTGACCCTTCTTTGTGGTTCATTTACCTCCTGGAAGAACCACCTGCTTCCTGCTTTGATGCTCCATTTGCAGTGCTTGAGAGAGGAGTGATTATAGTGGCATGCAGCCACTGGTTAACTTCTTTCCAGATGTGTGCTCCAGATGGCTATCCTGAGAATCCACCCCAGACCCAGATTTCCCATTTAACAGTGACAGGTTTGATTCAGACTGAAACACAGTCTTCTGCTGTATTGTCCTCCTTTCTAAGTGGTAGCATCCATGGACTGATGCAAGCCAAACACAGTGCATAGACATCTAGACTTTATCTGTTGTTGACATTATGAAGATGAGGGTATCAATTAACCTTCTTAAAGCCTGTCTTGATCTATACAAATGGCTACAATTTGCTGCATTTCAGGAAGATCAGAACTGACCCTCTGAAACTCAGTGTGTTGGTACTGGACAAACTGTTTGAGCAAATGCAAATGCCATTTTTTTTTAGGCATTCACGGGGTTCTCACAGAATAATGGCTTCTCTCCTTGTTGCCTCTCTCACATTTTCTTTCCATCTCTCTGTACAATAGCACCAGCCTCTCTATTCTTGAGCTCTCTCAGGATGTTATTTGTTTATCATCTTTCTTTAGTAAGAACCAGTGTAGCTGAGTGATATAATTTAGCTTTATGAAGTCCTGACCATGGTAGAATGCAAAGTGGCTCCTCTCATTTCTCTGGAACTCAGGAAAGTTTCAACAAAAGGAAGAAAACAAGTTGTGCTCTCTCCTTGTGCTCACTTCTCTATCTCTGTCTGCTTCCTAACAAAAGTCCTTTTATTATTGTATTTCCTTTTTTTTTTTTAAACATAGAATCAATAATTTTTTCTTCAAGTTCTGTTGATCATCTCAGGGTACACAGGAGAGCTTGGCTGAACATTCTCCTCTCAGATTTTGTCACCTGCAGATGTGATACTGCGCATAACAAAGCACATCAGGTCACACTCTGTTTCACTGTTGGTGCTCTCGAGTTGGGATCAAGTAACCTCAGGGCATAGTGTGACTCCTCTGCAAGAGAACATCTCTGCTAGGGCACCAGGATGCAGCACAGATCACAAGAAAGGAGTGAAGCCTGGAGACCCCTAGCAGCTTTGCTGTGGGGGATTTGTTTCTTACCTACCAGGTTACAACACACAGGGCTGTGTACGTGGTTACAGCACTTGGAGGTAGTGCTGCTGCATTAAGAGGAACTCGGATGGTGCTCTCTGGGTGAAGTCTCACCTTTGAAGCTAACAAAGCTCCTCAAGCAACAGGCTGCACTGGCATTGTTGACATCTTCAGGAATTAAAAAACCTAGGAAATTACAGCCAACAGAGTCAGAAGAGTCTGATGCTCTATACTGTAGTTTTTAAAAAGCTTCACCCATGATGAGTGTCTCGTAACTCCCTCCTGGGATGCAGCAAGAGGATGTAACAATTGTTTGGAGGATGTAAAATCTGGCCAAAAACACAAGGACACAAGGCTTCCCAAAGCCTGGGTATGGGGTTGTGCCGAGGAGCATGATGACCTCTAGGGCCAGCTGGAAACATGGGACCCAGGAATTCCAGCTACATGATCAGAATGTTAAACCCCAGATTTTGGGAGTCTGTGACAGCTCAAGTGTCTGTCTGTGCAAGATGCTGCAGGAGGGGAGCAGCACTGCTCACTGGGCTCCTTTCCATCAAGTCCTGAGAGTGCTTTCAACACCTTATTCCAGAAATTATGTCAAGAAAGGGCAAACATTCCAGTTATTTATAGGTCTTCTTATGGCCTTCCTTATTACTTCCTGGAGTCCATCAGGGTAGGCATTTATGTACTGCTCTGACCTTTTCTGCCAGCTCAAAGAACACAGACCCTCTGGTTCTCCACTGACCTGCCAGTGTATTCTTTCTTGGGAAGATAGAAATAAGAAAAGAATCCTCAAAGGAAGAAACATTTTCCTCTCGTTAAGAGATCCAGTGTGAGGATTCATAATTGGCAAAGAAAGAGATTTTTGTACTCTTCTGGCTTTCTTTGTCATGAGTGTGAATCAAACTAGGAATTTTTTTTTTTTGTCACCTCCTCTCAGGATGATAGGAACAATTTTTGTCTGTATGAACTCAATGTTGGGAATGTTTTCAATACTTCTTTTGAACAGAAGCAGAACTCCCACAGCAAAGACTCCGTTAATCTTTGCTGCCCTCATCTAGATTGACTTATTCAGTGCATGAAGTAGATCATTAGTAACACTAGGGATTTCCCCCTGTCCTATGGTGGAGAGATCAGTGGAAAGAATAAACAGGTGAGAGTGAATGTTCAGGCTGATTAGTGTATACACATATATTTTCATGCTTGGAGACCTTTGTAATACCTCCCCTGGCATTAGATGCCGTTTATTGACTCTTGTGTTGCAAAAGGTCAGTGGTATCCCCCTCCCAAGGGCCACTGCTTATCATAGATGGTATTTATGTTTGACCAAACTTCAAACAATTTTGACCTTCTTGGGTTTTTTATCTGTGTGATTTAATGTTCTTTGGAGGGTAAGCGTAAGAAGAACTCTTCTTCCAGTCTTTCCAAGAGTCACCCAGGGGAGCTGGTTTTTTTTTGCAGAGGCCAAGTTATCTCATTCAAGACATAATTTCTCTGAAAATAGAATAATTTAAAACCTAATTTTCTTACTTACAAACTTGGAATCTCTTGTGTGTGGGTGAGGGAGATGCAGATGTTTTCAGACACTTGGGAACTGCTCACTGGTTGGCTTAAAATATTTAGCTATTTGCATGCTTCATTTCGAGGTATGTAAAATAAATGGAATCATAAATCACTTCTTAAATATTCTATTTTGTGCTGGGTGACTGGAAATAACAGATGGCTGCTTACAGTAGGGATTTAATTTTGCTCAAAGTTAGCAGTGGGTTAGAAACCAGTATACCAGATCTTAGCCCCTTAAAGCTTCGGATCTATTTGCATCTGTCTTGGGAACTTTGTGAGGCATGAGACTTGCATTAGGTGGGTAACAGCTGTAACTCCAGATCAGAGTCATCTTCAACACTGGGACACTAAGGTCCAGGGTTGGGGGAATGTTCCCAACCTTCTGCTTGAAACTGCTGTGAAAGTCTTTAGATAGTGTGGGTGGAGATGCAATTTCCGCCTTTTTAAAAAGTTTATTGAAAATAATAAATCTGGAGAGTAAAAGGGGGGCCCAAAAGGAAACCCCTGGTACAAGTCAGATAGGTCAGAGATCTAAAGCTCACTCACACACCACCCAGCTCCTCCTGGCACTGTGTGCAAGTCAGCCTTTCTACACACAGGGAGATAAAGCTGGACCCTGGCTGCAAGCACTTCTAAGAGCCAGATGTGCACATGATATCCTCGTTGTCTGTCAGCCTTGCCAATGCTTTCTCTTTTCATGCAGGAAAAGAGGAGTGGAAGGAAAGGGATCGTGATCCTCTGCCAGGAGGCTCGTGCTCTCTGCACAGCTCCCCTGCAGGGACAGCTGCTGCAGGATGAGATTAAGTCATGAGGAGGGATTGCATGGGACAAGAAGAGAATCAGTGTTATCCCATGTTTCTTGCATTAATAAAACTTTATAGAGATGTAGACCTGTATCCAGCAGTCAGCCCACTAGTTTTAAGTAAATTTTAAATTGGAAACCCCAGCTATTGGGACTAGGTTACTCCAGTATATTTCTAAGCAGGAGGAGAACAGCTTGCAGTGTCTGGAACCTGGACCTACTGTGGAGGCAGAGGCTCTTCAGGAGATCTGGACTGTGGCCACAGTGCTCACCCATTCTTGTTGCAAAGCTAAGTCTGCTGAAGTTTCCATTGTGCCATGTGTTGTGAAAGACCATGCCCTGTTTTCCTGGAAGCCAATAAAGATGTCAGGGTGGATCTTTGGAGGCAGAAATTTCCTGTTATTGGGGATCTGAACTGGGCAGTCATGGTGGTGTCTGAGATTACACAGGGATATAAAACCCTCATGACTGATGGAAAAGATAACTTGTCTTGTACATTGTCACAACTTTTCTTGAATTTACTACGCACAGGATTTGGGATAATTTTGTCAGGTCCCTTTAAGCAGGCTCCTGCTAACATACTTACAAATCTGACCTAACTCAAACATTCTCCCATTTCCTCACCTGTTTTTTCTAGTAATGGGATCCCTGTTAACATAGGGAAGTCAAGAAAACCACAAATGGTGTAATAGCAGATGTGGCTCCCATTTCCATTTGCCAAGTCACTGCCTAGTTCAGTGCAAACATTTAGTTTTTCTTTTAGCTGCAGGTGAAGGAGTCTCTCCAGCAGTAATCCTGCAGAGCCCAGTGTACACACTTCATCTCCCGTGCTGAGCCCACAAGGCCAGTTTGGTGACATTTGGCTTGGAGAATTCTTTCCAAGTACATTTAAAGTTCAACCTTGACTGTGAGAAGTCTCCACCACAACAGCATCTTCATTACTACCAACCTGCAGAAGGAGGGAGAGAAGGAGCAGCACTGTTGAGGTCGATTTGCAGGCACAGTGCTCTTGGCTTGCTGAATAAACTGGGTTTTGAGATGGTGCTGATGATTTTGCTTGCATCCACCAGAGAAAGGTTATTGAGCATTCAGTAAATCTCATGGGAATCAGTTATAAGGAATGGTATTTACAGGAGGGTAAACCATAAATCTTTATGACCTTCTAGCAGTTAGTAGCATTTAAAGTTGCATTATTCTTTTCTTTTTCCTGTAGACAAGGCTTTGATAAAACTGTCAGTTAACTTAAATAATCCATGGACAGCTGAGTCTTTGCTGGATAAGACAAGAAATTACTTAGTTGAATTTTAACTTGTTTACTTGTTTTACTTCTTGACAAGGTTGGGGTTTTTTTCCCCTTAAAAGATTAAAAATTAATTTAGTTATGATGTATTCTCTGAGGAACATTTAACTTGACAGGAGGCAAAACCAGGCCCCCCCCCATGGTCACCATTGTCTTCCTTTATGATCTTGTCAGGTAGGCAATGACAACAGGACTGTGGAGAGTTGAGCAAGGGGATCTCTGTCATTCAAATTGTTGCATGTTTGATCTCTGCTGTCACTTTTTTATGAATTTCACATGCACAACGTGTGTCTTCCCTTGTTACAAATTAGCACTTGGTATTTTTCAGGCTACCTGGGATGACCTCCCTCTTAAAAAATTGATATGTATCTTATTTTGATTTCACATTTTTAGTCGTGAGGTTTCAAGTCTTACTATTTTATTTACTTAAAAAGAAATTTTAAAATTCCTCCTTTACCTTGTTCTTTTATTAGTCTCAATCAATGCCATAATTTCTTGTCCTTTAGGTTTCACTAACTTTTTAACACTTACTGTGAACAGATTGCATATCTTACATTTATAAACTTTCCAAATCATTCTTTGTCTTTCTGTCAGCAGTTTTGGGCTGCAGTAGGCTGTGGGTGCTTGAGGTCAGAGCACCCATATACAAAGTCAAGTGTGATTCCCTACCAAAGCAAACATGAATATCTGAAAAGGAAAAGCAAGTGTCTGGGGCTTGGAAGTAGACAGTTTTGTTTTGTCATTTGTAAATTATGCAGTGCAAAAGCTTTCATAAATAACTGGTAATGTATAAACATTTACCGTCTGGAGCAAGATTAATACATATATTTGTTTGGAAGAAAGGTACATGTTGCTCCAAGGGTTTGGTTTGTGAAGCGTTTAAGTACTTGCTTATGTCCCGCCGAAGCCAAAGAGATACTGTAAGTACAGATGGAGCCAGCTTTTCCTATCAACTTCTGCTCAGGTATGATTTGCAAATGAAGTATTTTGGCTGGGGGGAACACTTTCTCTGGAGAAGCTACCGGTGACACATGGCACAATCATTTATGGCTCTCAGGCATTGCATGGGAGCGCATCACATCACAACAATGGGGGAATTAACTGATGCTGACAATTCAGTAATTGGGAGGGTATGGCACAGTGTGGGTGTAGTTGGTAGTGCCTCATAGTTCTGTGTGCCCTTTGCTTTAAAATTAAGAAACAGATGGCTGGTTGGAGTTACTTGCTTCCCCTTCCCTCCTCAGGTGCTCATTTTATGCTAAAGGCAGCCATCTGCTTAGGACTGTTGACTTGAACCTGTGGAAAATAAATACTGAATAGGTTCCATTCTACTGTAAGTGACTTTTAAGCTTGGAACACCTTGCTGAAGTATTGCCACACTCCCATTTGTGTCTGTTTCTGCTGTGACACAGAAATGCATATTTAATACCCTAACTGGGGGGGTAGTACGAAATAGTTCTGAAACATTCGTGCTTGATGTCGTGTTTTGCTTCAGTCTGGGGGAAGATTTATACTCTCTAATGGGTATCTCACTGTGCTGCTTTGTACAGTGCAGCTGGACTCCTCTTTATTTACCCTTTTTATTCTAAAATTATCTGCCAGTGCTTCTTCTGCTTGTGACCAGCTGAAGGCAGGCAGGAGTCTCCCGAAAGCCCCTGCTGCATGTGAATGTATTTTACTTCCAACCTGCCCATTTAAGGAAATATTTTATCATAAAATTTTCAGGCTCCAAAGCAAAGGCCTCATTATTTCCTCTAGTCTTTCCAGTCTCTGGAGATCTGTCTTTCTCTATTTCTCTCTTTACCTTTGTTGCTGTCCTCTTCAGTGGATGCCAAGCTCCCGGTAAAACAGGTCTGACTGGTCTTTTCATTCGTGCTTTGCTTTCAGCTCTGAAACATATCGAATTTGTTATTGAAATCCTACAGCATTGTGGCAACAATGTTATCCTGGTGCTGCACACCTCCGTGACCCTTTCTGCTGTGATGTGTGCCCAGGTTCCTGCCCTGCCAGGCTCTGTTCCAGTGGCTGTGCCCCCCATTTCGTGTATCTGGGTGCAGTTTGTGCTCTCAAGCGCAGGTTTTTTCAGGAAGGGAAGCGTGAAATACGGTGGCATGAGCAAAATACGTACAGATGGAAAGAATAAAGCTCAGAGCTTTAGAAACTGGCTCAAAACCTCTTTGAAAATGGAGCCAATTGGGCTAGATGCTTCCCAGGTGTAACACTGTGGACTTCAATTCAGCACTGCTGTAACCCTAATGCAGTGGCTGTGTGATACAATCAAAGATGATCCTGGAGCAGAAACTATGGACATGAGGGACCTACATCTGCTCACACCAGCAGACACTGTGGTCTAACTCTTTTTGCATGGATGTAGGCATGTTATATGAGGAGATCACTCCTGATCACAGGAAGGCACGGATTAAATATTGAAAATTTTAGCAGTAGACTCTGACTCAGACAGAAAAGTTCCTTTGCCACCACTGTACTCTCCCTTGTATTGTAAATGGTGTAGCTTCTCCGAAAGGAGGGCACCTGTGAAATAATGAGCACTGCTGTCCATCAATTCCTAGCAGCAAGTCAGGAGAGATGTGAGATTGCTACAATCGGCAAAAACTTTGCTGAGAAAAATCATAATGGGGGTGAGGTACAATAAATAAAAAATGAAGGCAGCCAACAAGGTATAAAAGGAACATGACTAAAGAGAGGAGAAAAGTAGAATTTAAGAGGAAAAGAGTTTACTGAAATCATGTTGGAATGGGTTGAGGTTGCAGGTAGGTAAGAGGTGGCCTTTATTTATCCATTAGAATTGCACTTTGAGCTTTTTGTCTGCTTCTTTGTGCAGCTCTGCTACCTCTTCTCAGGATTAAGTCTCCCCAAATGAGCATAACTAATCCTTGCTTGCCTACTTAATGCCTGTTCAATTTTTTTTCTCAGAGCATCTTTGAGAAAAACGCGGGTGCTACTGCAGTTCTTAATTCAGTCCTTCCAGGTTGGAGGAGGGGAAAAAAGAGTCTGAACAGCAGTCAGTGGTGAAGGAATTCCCTAAGCTTTGCTCCCAGGTCTGTACAGTGCCAGATAATTCATTTTTTCAACTTGGTGCTGGAGGTCCTACAGTTACCTGTCTCTGAGAAGGTGAAGCAATGTTTGCATGAGGCTTGTAAGGTGCTGAGTGACGCTGACAGTATTAGTTTGGGATTAGCCACTGCAGTAGGACCACTGTGGTGGCAGAGCTGCAGCTCAGAGGATGATCTTCTCTAAACCTCCAAACCTGGAGTGCTGAAAGTGAAAACAGCAGAGGACATGGTCTGTTTTCATGTGTTTATAGCATTTGCATTACTCAAAACTTTGCCTCTGTCTGCTTCTGTGAAGAGCAGGGCACTGTGCTGAAAACCAAGGCATAGGAGGCACTGTGAGCACATGGAGATGTTTTGGTTTAGACATAAAATATATAAATATATAAAATGTGCTTACACTTATTTACTATAGCCACATTCCCCCTTAATATGGAATTCAAAAAACAATATGATACTCCACAGGCAAAAAATATACCCCTAAAGATGCAAAGGAATTTAAACAAACAAATCAATTGCATCAGAAATTGCTTGGCCATGAGTGGGATTGGAGAATGGGGTTTGGAGGTCCTTGAACCTGGACTGTTTGCTTGATTTCTGCTTCAAAGGAGGGTTTATTCTGCACAGTGACTGCTTCATGTATGATCTGTCAGTTGATCTTCACCTTGAGAAAAAAATCCTGAAAACCAAATCCCAACAAATGACTGCAGAATGACATAGGTTTTACTGTATCTCTCATTAGCAATGGAAAGTGAACTAACTGTTGGTTCCTGTGGGTCTACTTCTGCCTTGATGATTTCTTAATATCTTTTGTTTCCTTCAAAGGTTAATCTCTTTTAGCTACCCTGTGATATCTGGCCCCTTTCCACATGCACCTGCTTTTCTCAGCTGGGTCTTCAGCAGTGACCTTATAACTCCATAGACAAACATGATCATTGTTGATCTGTCAAATCCAATATCCCTGTGCTTAAATGTTAGATGGATTTATGTTATTGCTTTGGGAGGAAATAATCCAGACGGGAATTCATTTTACAGGGAGGTCTTCTGCCTTGCTAAAGGGCTGTTGGTTGGATGAGTCACCTGTCTAACATCATCCCAGTTGGTTTGCTTCTTCATTTGTTCACACATCGATTTGTCTCTTGCACGTAGACTGAGAATCAAAGTCTGATCCTTCCATCTGAGATTTGGTAATCCTTGCTTGCAGCCAATGAAGGACTGTCTCTGACTTAGCAGTGCAATATTTATGTGCCTGAGGCTTCACAGTGTAATGCCTTTGCAGAGACAAGAGAGCAGACGAAGTCTGTTTATCATTTGGACCCCGCTGCTTCTTTGGTTGCTTACAATAGCAGTTTTAGAAGCCAGGAAAGGGAACAGTAGGGACAGCAAATAAGAGTTAGCCCAGCCAAAACCCAACTGCAACTGGCTGTGTTGGAGGCTTTAGGAAATCACTGTATATGTATGACTGTGATCCCTGCTGTTCAGACCTCCAGAGCAGGGCCAGAAATGTAGATTAATGGCTGCTCTACTAAACATTTTCACATGCTCTTCTTTCCAGGGGTGGGTAGAGCACACTGAGCTTAATGGAATAAAAATTCATTGCAGCAGAGTGACTGAAATGAAGTTTGTTAATGGAGGGACATTTAATGATATATGCTATGGCTGTTTAGTCTGTAAAAAAGCATTTTCCAGCTGGCAGTGGCTCTGGCTTGGCTAAAAGAGGGATACACATACATTCAATATCCAGGGTTTGTGAGCTCTTACTTGAGTAACTGGGCTGTATGGGAACATCTCTCTCAGAGCAGCATGTGTTTGCTTGAGCTGCAGATCTGATAGACCCTTTTTCCCAAGGGTTTGCTGTCACCTTTGGCACCTCTACTGCTCCTGTAGTTTCAGCAGCAACATTCGCTGTTTCCTTTCAAACATGCCCTTTGAACATTTAGCTGAGGAGCAGAAACATCTTAATGTGACTAAGAGTTCCTACTTGCTGACCATGCATTCAGCTCAGACAATTGTTTCCCCTTCTGACCATAGAAAATAGCCGTAAATAAATCAAGATCAGCACTTCAAGCACTGTTCCTTTCATGGGTGTGTATGTGGAGACCAGCCAGCCCAATGGAGCCCAGCTCCATAATGGAGCTGCTACTCAACGGAGGAATATAAATATTAACAAATTCAGTTTCTCAGAGTGATAGAAAATCAAAACTAGCTTGAGGTGAAGTTACTTCAGTTAACTGCAGACTTGTGAAAAGACACAGGGACCCAAGCAAAGTGGTGAGCTAATTATTTTCCAAAAGTGTTTAAAACCCACTTTTATTTCTCCTGTTAAACCTCAGAATGATGTTATCTTTATATACTTATATGTCTCTCTCTATATCTATATAGATATTTATTTGTCACGTTGTTTACACAAACCCTCTCCGTGCATATATTATATGCTCTGATTTAGCCCAGACAGGATGTGATGCCATTTTTTTTCAACTGGTACAAAAGCAAATGGGTTGCTTTAAAGATGTGTACATTTACATTCTTAGAAGCTGATCTATTATTTCATGATGCACATTTGCTCTAAGAGGCCTGAAGCAGGGTGTATTCTGAGTGCTTTGTACCCTGTGAAGACTGAAGGCAGCTGCACTGGTGCATTGGAAAATCTCCTTGGATTTATTTGCAACTGTTGGTGCAGAAACGAAGGATTTGCATGACTCTGCATTATGAATATTCAGAAAAAACATCAAACAAACAAATGTATTTGCTGTTCCTTTTCTATCTTCTTGATTCACCCCTTCCTCATGTGCCCAAGAAAAAGGAAACTGCTAGAAGATACCGTCTACCTAAATGCAAATTATTAGAGACATCCAGTGGTCATTTAACTGTCCTTTCTTTTGTATGCTTTGAGTATAAAAGACAGGTCCCATTGCAAAATGATGTTATGGGAAGTCCTTGCCTTTGGGGAGAAGGAAAGTGTGGATTTCTTCCACAGTACTCCAAAGTTTCTCAGAATGTTTTTATTCTGATATTCTCCGGGAACTTTCTTCCTTGAGGTTGTTTAGAAGCTCTTGGTAGATTTGTGATGTGTTTTTTGGTCATGGTTGTTTTTAAAGGGATTATTTTGCCTTCTCTGACCTGATTAGAAAGATAATTTTATTGCAGTCATCTGTTAGCAGTGTTACTCTTTACAGGTTAGATAGATTGGGGGCCTGCATTGACCTGGAAAACAATTTGTTGTGAATCCCCCAAAGGAATGGTAAAATTTCACTAGTAAAGGTTTGTCCTTTGCTCACCTCTGCAAGTTGTGAGGGATAGGCTCATTTTGTAGGGAGAGTTTTCTGTGGTTAAAAATTCATCCTGCTGAATATTGCAAGGGAAGATACATTGACAAACTTGGAACATCCAGTAGCCACAAGTTCTCAACTTTTCCCAACTTTATGACAAATGAATACCACAGTGGGCTAAGATATATCTTCCATCTCTTTTTGCCTTTCCCAGCCTGTCATGGACAGGTATGCACTTGGAATGCTTGAAGTCACCACGTTAAGAGCAGCAGAACTTCCAGCAGGATCTAAGCTTTTATGGAAGTGTTTTGAAAGAAAGTATATGCTGGGCAATAGCAGTTGGTCTCTGCCTTAGAAAAAGCTTAGCCCAGCTTTATGCAAGCTCAATCAGAATATTGATTTGCTTTTGTTGTTGTTGTTGTTTTAGCTGGAAAGGCAAAACAACTGTATCAGCACAGTGGGAACATCCCAGTCTCAACCTCAGTCACCTCCCAGCACGTCATTCTGCCTGTCTTGATGGCTTGTACGAGGTGCAGCATCAAAGCTGGAGGGCCCTTCTGTCTTGTTGACAAAAATACATGTATAGATTGACATATAAAACTGTAGCAAGTGGCATTTATTCCACTATATTCTACACTTGCTGGCAGTACAGTCATATACTCAAAGTCAATGGCACTATCAATATTTGCTGCATTTTGAGTACAGATGTTTGCTGGTGTATCCTCCTCTGCCAGATGCTTCTAAAAAACTGTTACAATTTAAAAACCAAGTAATGAAATTATGTTTCCAATATTAAAAAAAACTTCAGAGTCATTCCTTTAACTGAAATTTCTTTAAAGAATCTATTTGGAGGGTGTAGGAAGTTTTGAGGGAGATTAATGTGGTGCTGTAGAAAGAGCTGAAGTAAAGTTTGTAATTCTGCATGCTGCAGTAGTGGGGAGATATTAGAGAAATAAATAAAACCAGTGGTGGTCAGTATAATTGGGAGTAGGATAAAAAATGGAGCTGTTTGAAAATTATGTTATTTCTGTTAAAAAAGAGGTAGCTGCTAAGTGGAATAAGGGGCTAAAGAGAAAGACATTAAGGGACTGAAGAAGAATAACTCAAGAACTGCATGGAGCATGCTCTGATATCTGAAGTTGGTGACACCTACCTGCAATTTGTGCTGTGTTCAGGAAAGACTAGCATCCTGGATTGAGATTCCCTAAGAATCAGGAATTATGTGGTGTGATCTTCCACTGTTAGGAAGGGGTATATCTATACACAAGCCAAGGATTTTCCTCCTGTGATGCCACGTGTGACATGTGCAGGCACCTCGTTGTCTTCTGTAACACATACAGTCCCTTCCCGACACCCTTTCTTGTCCCTGTTTCTGAGGTCTCCTGGTGGTGATAAGAGCTTGGGATGAGAAAGTGCCATGAACCCCTGGGAGAAGATAGAGCACAGAAAGGCAGTTAAAGACAGCCCATGTGGGATAGACATACGGCTGCACCCACATCCACACTCCCTTCTTCCCAAATCCATTATGCTCTACTCCCTGTCTCTGCTGGGAGCTGCATGCACTTGGCTTTGTGGGGATTTTTCACAAGGAGGAGTGTTAGGGTTGGGGACCTGGGGACCTTCTGAGCTGGGATCCTTGTGGATGGATGAGGTCTGGGATCAGGACAGAGCTTAGCTCAAAGCACATTTGGAGTAGGGTACCAAGCCCTCTTGGGCGGGAAAGGGCTTGAGAGAAAGAATATCAGAACAACGGCTGGTTTTGTGGGTGTAACCTACCCTGCTGTAATTTACATGGCTGCTTCCAATTACTGCTCCTGAAATTGGTCATTATCTTTTTGGAAGAGCACTTTTTGTGGGTATTAAGTCAGTGTTTTGCTTTCACAAGGAGGGAATTACTTCAAAGGTCAAACACGTGCTCCTCTCGCGTGCAGCCTCACTTATGGTTCCACTCAGCTCCATGGCAGCAGCAGGCACAGCCTACCTGCTACATCTCCTTTTTGGGCCACGGGCTGTCCTGAGAATCATAGCTTTTATTTCAAATTCCCTGTGTTTTGATTTTAGTTAGTTGAAATAATAAATACAATTAGACTTAGCAGAATACCTCTGACTTAAATTTTTGCCCTCTCATTTATGCTCCAGGCATTCTGCTTTAGGCAGCAGCTTAAATGGGATCCAAACTAAGAAAAAGCCCACAGGTCCTGGCACAAAACGCTGTTTCATGTTTAAAGAGAAAGGTTGAGTTATCAATGCTTTGTAGTGATGCCTGCTCAGCAGGGATGGTACACTGAAAGTTGCAGGATGCTCGGATCCCGTTCTCTATCCACAAAGAAACCAAAAGGATTGAGGTCCAATTTGAAATGAGTGAGTGAATTTTTGAAATGCATAGTAAATTATACCTGGAGACTTGAAAAGACTTGATTTTCTTTTTTTTTCAAATGAGACTTCAAAAACCCAGCAAACTCATCTATAAAAATGTAAGTTTAGAGTTTTTACGTGCAGTTAGAGCTTTGCATACATAAGCATTTTTGTATAGTTTGAGGCTTACGTTGTCTCTGGATACAAATTAAGTTATAAAAGCATGTAACAAGTTCCCAGAGGAAAGGCTGCTACTTCTCCAGTGCTGCACTGTCACTTTACCTGCTTCCACAATATTTACAAACCATAGTGTAAGGAAGGATATCTCAGTTTTACTTGCTCTGCCTTTGCTGTTTTTACAGTCATACGATTCAGGGTATAATTTTCTCATTCAGTTCAATTTGCATTGCTGCTATCTCTTTTTACAGCTATCTATTTCCAGCTATGCCCACTCACTGCATTAGCCTGTAAATGCAGACATCAACTACTGGAACTTCCTAGAGATTGATTTTATGGAACTTAACTGGAAATAAAATGATACCAATAAAATCTTTTTCTTACTTTGCCTTGACAAACTGCAGGCACACTCTGCCATGCATCTTATGAAGGGTTCTCCTCTAGTCTGTGAGTGGTCTCATTTTCCTAGAGAAAAGGGGAGAGGGGAATGCTGCTCATGGTATGTAGGGATATAGCAGAATCTGTGGCCCTGTAAATTAGGGACTATTGCTCTCAACTGGAGTCATAAACTCCTCCACTTTTTTTTCAATTACCAACAGTTGCCATCATTTGAAAGGTGGTAGCAGAGCTGTAGATGAACAAATCTGTTTTAAAAATGAGAGAGAATAGTTTTTTTCCTGATTCTTATTTCTAGGGAGAGAGGAGGGAATGAAAAAGAATCGGCACCCGGCACTGCTGAGTGTAGGAGGGCTCTGACCTTGGCAGAGTCGGCGCCTGAACTGAAGAGTCCCTGTAAGCTCTGCAGGAATTAGTTACACAGGAAATAGGTAGAGAGAGGATATGACAGATTCTACCTCCTGAGAATGAGACTTATGAATATGAGCAATTGGAAACCTTACCTTTTAATGGGGATTTCTGGAATCTGAGAACAACACAGTAGGGAGGTAAATGCTGGCAGCCCTCAGAATGGGGTAGGAGAGGTTATAGAGGAAGAGGTTATAGAGGAAGGGATATGTTTGAGCAGACTGCACAGCACTGGAAAACCAGACTGATTGATTTGGGCACACAAACTCTTCTTCAAGAAAAGCCTGTTGGTAATAAAACCTCTTTCATTTTCTCACATATTAGCTAATTATGCACCTTTCTTTTATGCTACTTTCCTTTATCTCAGACTAAAGGTTATTTCCCCTCTTCTGTTTCAGATATCATCAAAATACATTTATTTGTCCTTGAGAAAGAGTATTGTTGTTAATAATGTAGCAGTAGCCATGTTCATGGGGTAATGAAATATCAGAAAAGCTCCAGTTTGCTGAGATAAAGAAATGTGATATATAGGAAAATAGTCTAAGTACAGTGACATAGTTTCAGAGAAAATAGTATTGTGAGAGGTTGGGGTTTAGTTCTTGATTTCCAGTGATTTTTCCTTATAATATTTTCTACATTGTCTCTGCACTAGAATATTTATTTTTAGCTATTGCCATTTTCCATTAGGAAATTCAAGATCAAATGTTGTTAAGACTGATGTTTCCTAAAAAACATGGAAGTAGTTGGACCGTCATTGTAGCTGTGAACACCAACATTCCTGATGTAGTGGAGCTCTTCAGAAGTTCTGTGCTTGCCGGACAAACTCCATTGCCCTTAGGTGCATTTTTATCCTTGTGTCTGGTAAATTAGACTCATGGAGAATGCTGCTACCAGGTTTTTTTCTAACACAGAGTCAGATGTGAACAAAAAATGGAGACAACATCTTTGGGACTCATTCAAGAACCCTTTCACATTGATGGGAATTCCTCATGGACTTCCATGGGGGAAATTCTGCAGGGGTGGCAAGTGTTACCTTTCCTATCAAACCCTGGGATACAGCATCATATTCCCAGCTTGGATTTCAGATCTGATGGAAGTGCTGGCCCATAGCTGGGGCACGTACCTGCAGTTTCTGAGCACATCTGGTGAATGTCCCATGGGAGCTGGCAGAGCACAACCCCAGCTCTACAGCAGCATCCACTGGTATGTGGTTGCTGCCTCACATCTACTCTCTGCTGTCTTAGCTGGTTTCCCTTTAAAGCTTGGTTTCAAATACTGCTCAGTTGAAATGTAAGATGTAGACCCGAAATCAATCCTGCTGTAGTGCCTTTCTAATCAGCTGGCCTCTGGCTTGCACTTCGCAATAGCTGCAGGGATTTTGTGAAGCAGGTCTCTGAGTGGGCTTGTGCCTTTCAGCAAAGAATGTGTCCATGGAGGGAGAGCACCTGCTGATTAATCTCAAATGTCCTTTCCAAAATTGGCTCCTTCCATCACCTCACTTGTGTCTGCCACCGAGTACATGAAAATAGTCTCATTAGACACATGAGAGGGCCTGTGCAAGTAGCATGCTGAATTCTTTTCAGCAGGACAAAGAAGTATGTGATATTATCAACATCTGAACTATTTGCATCCTACTGCTCCATCATTGCTAGAGTACTGGATTTGGCTAAATAATCCAATTTAAAGTGCACACAAGTATATTGCCAGTGTAGAAAGGAAAGCTGAAATGTTGAGAGTCCTTTTTTCTGAAAGTTTCATGAAAACTGTTTTAAACTTTGCTGTCTAAAATTTAGACCTTATGATGGTGCATCTTAAAGTGATCCTAATATCAGAGATTAGCCCTTAGTTACCCACTTAAGAGGTCCCTGCACCTCTAGGAGAGGAAGATTCCTAGCTAGGAATATCATCCCATTCCTTTCATGGATCTGCCTCATCAGCTACCACCAGGACTTAATTGCTTTGTCTGCTTGTATTAGGTAATGAGCATTCTTGCATGGTGCACAAAAATGACAAGGCTTTAAATAATATAAATAACCATATAAATATATATATATAATATATATATATAATATATAAATTATATATATAATATATATAAATAATATATAAATAACCATATAAATAATATAAATAACCATACAGGTTATTAAAATCAACTTTAAATCTGCTGTCTTCAGAATTACTTGTTCAATGGTTACAACAACTCCTCGGCAGCTACTGCAGGTGTATCCACTTGTAACACAGGCTGTTCCAAGTCCAAATCACTTTACTAGGTCTATTTGGGTGACTTGCAGGGAAACATGATTTTGGAAAACAGATCAGTGCTGGGCTATTGACAGGCTGGGACTTGAGGGCAGTGTTAACGCACATTGAGCAACCAAAGGGACAAACATCCTACCATGGCCTCAAAAAGCTACCAAGAATGTTTGAAAGTTTGTCTCTGACATAAAATATAGTGGACTGAGGGGGCACCATGCATGAACTGGATTCAGTATTATCCAAAATGCCCTTATCAGCATGATGGCATTTTACCAAACAATTGTATTTAATAAGTTTTACCGCAGCTTATACTTGCTTGTGTGGTCCCTTTGTTGGCTCTTCCCCTGAACAACAGTGATGTTTCAAAATGAGCTGAATTAATTTTTTCCCCCCTCCGGCAACAGCCATTCCACTTCTGCAGAAAAATTCCATTTTGTGAATTACTTAATCTGAAACAAAAGCTCAGGGAAAGTCCTTGAAATCACAGCACAGGTCACGTAGGGGCCCTCAGCTGCTCATTTAGGGACAAATAGTAAGTAACAGGTTCTGAAAATGCTCAGCAGGGAGAAACTTGTTTGTGGAAGGAAGTTATTCTAGAAGAGTGACAGCACACCTGTGCTTACTGTTCACCTGTTTTTACATAAAAACAAGTCCAAATTGGAACTGATGCCTCAAGAATCTGCTCAAACCTTTAGATGCTAGAGTTCCATATATTCTTGCTTTTGAAAATCTATTCACTTGTGCCAGTAGGGAAGGAACTCAGAGCCCTTGAGCTGGTGCTCAGTCTGTTGCTGCTGAAACAATGGGAATGTTGTACACAAGGTGGTGAAAGAAGGTGTTTTCAGCAAGGAGAGGCCCACGTGCTCAGGGTTCATTTCACTGTGCCTTGGTTCCTCTTCTCTCTCCATAGTCTTCATTTTCAAGTAGGTTTTCAGTGAAGTTGTTGCAGGGAACTGTCTGCATCACTTTTTGTTGAACAAAAGTTGTTCTCAGTTCCTTGTCTGAAGGGGGAGACAAGTCCCACTCCAACCAGATGGATTTTATTCCCACCTATTTGAGATTTATCTCTTTATTGCCTTTTTATAATCTTTTTCTTTTCCTGATGGCACTTCTTGCTTGTCAGTGGTTTAGACTGGGACCAGGAGCACATCTTTATGGTTGGACATTTGGATGTTGCTGGGATTTTTCATTGAGCCTTTACCAGCATAAAGTCTGTCCTTCTACCTGCTAGGCTGTAGGATATAAATTATATTAAAAATTAAGCTAGTCTTCCATTTGAATAGACACTTTTTTATTATGTATTTAGCTGATAACTGTTTGTGTTAGCTTGCTTCCTTTCTTTCTTCTCCATCCTAGCAGAGGTGTCACTGGCAGGCTCATACCCAACACCTGAATGCAGACTTAGCAATTATTTCAGAGTAATTTTAATGCATAGAAAGCACTTTTATTTGAGGAGAACCAAGGAGATGGAACAAGAGAGTGCAAAACTATTCTGAGTTATTCTCTGTATTTCAGTTTTGTGTTTTCCTTTTCTGTCCCATCAGTTAGTGGTACAGTGCCTCCTGAAGCACCTGTGAAGTGGCAGGTCAAAGAAAAGGCCAAGAATATACAGATATTTTTGTCTTCATTTGATCTATTTTCAGTGTCTTGTCAGAGCCTTGCTCTATGGTCAGTGTTTCCAGTCCATTTTTCTGTACAAATTCTTCATCCTTCAATTTTGGTGCCAGTACCTGAGGCAACCGTCTGGGATTAGGAGAAGGACTTTAATTGGCTGGTTTTATATCAGCTTAAGAAAGATGATATTTTTATCATCAGGCCAGCAACAATGCTCTGGCAGTTATCTAGTGCTACAGACTGACAAGCTGGTTCCCATTAGTCTCCCAGCCCCCTCCATCCCCACCCTCCCCAGTGCAAAGGAGAAAGCTGGGGAAGCTGAAGCATCCTAATTTTCCAGATGACAGTGCTCCCAAGGCTCCCAGGGAGCTGCAGACAGATCTGATCCCAGCTGTGTTTGGCTCCTCTCAGTTTGCAGAGGCCGAGCCAGGAGATGGCTCCTTCCTCTGGAGGAACATGTGCCTTCCAGAGTGGCCCATAAACACGAGAGCTGCCTCAGACCTCCTGAGCCAACGAGGAACAAAAGTTATAATAAAACATATTAATGTGCCAAGAGTTGGCCAGGCCACTGGGGTGCATGTTGGCAGAGCTGTAAAGCAGAGAATGAAGTTCAAAGTGCTTGCAGTTATTTACAAACATTAAGTTGTGTTGCAGAATAAATTACTTTATGGGGTTTTTTTACAGAAAAGGAGACAGGGGACAGGTCCTCAGCTGCCTTCCCCAAGACATGCTGACCATAGTCCAGCTCTCCTGCAGGGTTAGCAAACCAGATATGAGTGAGGGAGGAAAGGGAGGGATATCCATTAATGAAACATTCAAAGATACCTTCTCTATCTTCTTCAATTTTAAATTGCAATGTTTTTCTCAGGTTTTCTTGTTCTTTGGTTCTAGGATATTATTTCAAAGATAAACGAAATGCACTTTTTGGTTGAGATGTCACCCTTTCTTTTGATTGAGCAGGCCCATCTAATACTGAGGTTTACCAATTCTGCTTGCAAACTTTCAGTGTAGCTTGATATCATACCCTTTCCAAGCAAGTCAAAATCACCTTTAGAGAGAAGGGGTAAAAATGGCTTTACAGCTGGTTTTAGTGCTTTTTTGAGCCATAGATCTGATGCATGTTTTCTTATTAATATATAATCCCAGCAATTCTCCCCCAGCATAACTCAAACCTTTTTCTCCCATGAGCCATATATTTGGTACTAACCCACAGCATTAAATTCCTCTGTCCTGTGGCATTTTCATCCATTGCTTTTTTGTTACCGTATGGATGTGTCTGATTGACAGAATTACTAATCCATTATAATCATATTTTCGTAATTAGTCCCACTGAGCCTCAGATGCCTGCACACAAGCATAGGTAAACTACAGCCTGCCACAATATGTTTTTACTTACTGACAGCTCAGTGTGAAGGAAATGTCTGTCTAGTTCCTGCCATGGTTATTACAGATGCCTTTTTTTTCCCCCTTTAATTCTTTCTTTCACTTGCTCACTTTTTTCCCCCAAGTCTCTGTTAATGTAGATTCTTTGTTGATTATAAATCACAATTAACAGCTTCTAATCCTTAAGAATATCAGGATATATTGGAGATTGGAATTTCAAAGTCAGTTTTGAATAAAAACACATGGAAATGCATCAATTATTCACCAGGTAAAGCCTGAGCAGACATAGATGCCAATACCTGTTTGCCTGATGGAGGAGATATTGCCAAAGCTTTCAGATTTGTCTTTTTGCATCTTTCACATCTCTTCGTTATGGTTGTGTTCTACATGCCATGAAATCTCGGGTCCTATCCAGCCTTTTTCAGTCTTGGATGACTTTGAGGCATCAGCTCATTGCTTGGCACCTCATTCCAGGTTTGGTTCTGCCAGTGGTCTGGGAATAGCATTGGGAGAGCCCAGCAGAATCCATCTGAAGAGCTCTTGAGCAGCAAGCACTATCTCACTCACCACAGACCTCTTACCATTCCCTGCTGCTTGCTCTGTTGCTCTGGGCTTTGCACCCACCTGGACTACTATGTGACTTCACTGTTGGTTTCACAAACTTTCTGAAATTTACTTTATTTCTAACAAGATTAGTGTAAATCTCAGCTGCTTCTTGAACTATTATATTTTAATTTGAAGGCCAAACAAAAAAGGGTTTAATAACAGACAAATAAGATAATAAAAGAAATTTGCTAAAGATGATGGTTTGGGTTGACCAAAACCATATCTATTTAGAATATTCTTTCCATCTCTTAAGCAAAAGGTTTGTGAAAGTTCATCTTGCTTCATCCTGCCCTGATGTTTCTACCCCCTGTACCAAACTTTTTTCCCAACAACTCGAGTTTCAGACATTAAACCTGAGCATCTTATCTGCCCTACAAGTTCTTGATTAGGATGGAGGGCTGCAATCCCCAGGCAGTAGGAAATGAGACATCCAATGCATTCACTGATAAAAAGATAAATCACTGCTGCAGGGATCATCAGGAGTTACCTGACTGCAGGAGAAGCTGAGGTCCAGAGGGGAGCAGCAAGGACTTTACATGTGAAAATCAGCCACCTTCTTAATTACTGCTGTCATTAATCACCTACATGTGTCATACACTCTGTTCTGATCATGTGGTGGATAAGTCGTATGGCAGGAAAGGTAACCTAGAAAGGCTGTGTCTGGCTCTGTGTTTTGATCTGGCCAGCTCTGCTGGTCAGAATTCTAAACATAACCTCCTGCTACATCTGTAACCCTTAGGCTGCTGCAAGGGGAAGATGAGTTTCCCCTTTATTTTCTGTCTTTGACTTCCCTGGTACTCACAGCTGCCAGCCCACTCTGTATATGAACCTCCTCTGGGTGACAGGATGCAAAATCCCCAGCTCTTAGAAGCCAGTGTTAGATGGTGGAGGACACATGTGAGACTGTCCTCTAAGTGCTCTTGGTTGCTGCATCTGCTCCTTGAGCTGCTTGTCTCTCCTGTACAGGCAGAATATGTGAGTCGAGCACACCAGTGATACCAGCACCAGTACTTGCTGGGGGTGTTGGGAGAAGAGCACCTTTTTTCCTGCCAGCCTTAAACAAGGCAATGGAGAGGACTCCTCTCCAATTCCCACATCCTCTTGTTATTGTGGTATCAGAGATCATATCTTCCATCATCCAACTCCCAGGAGCAACTTTATGTGCTTTATGATGAGCACATGCTTGTGTGAAGCCTAAGTAATGAGTAAGTGCTGTGCTGAGCTGGGCAGCACCGAGCGCTGCAGGACTTCTGCTGACACATTCACTTCCAGAAAGGCACAGGGGACTCTGGGTGAGACAAATCCCTCATTAGGAGACTCCTTCTGCAGAGCTGCTCAGTGCTAATTCCCTCAGCCACAGAGGTTTGATTTGGTTTTCTTCACCCTTTTTTTTTTAAAATCTGTTTTGTATTGGGTTTACATGGTAAGGTTTTTGTAGTAAGAAGAGACCACAGAAATGGCTTCTGTGAGGAGCTGCTAGAAATTATGGAGCCGATGCCAGCTGGTTCCAAGATGGACCCACCACTGGCCAATGTTGAGCCTGTCAGTGACAATGGTAGTGTTATCCCCTCTGGGATAACAGCAAAGAAGAGGGGGAAAGACCTGTGCAGTTGCAACGGGGGGAGAGGAGTAAGACAAAGGCTCAACCCATGAGCCTTTCATTGCATTTTCTCTCCCTTGTCCAGCTGAGGAAGGGAGTGATCCAATGGCTTTGGTGGGCACCCAGTGTCCAGACGGGGTCAACTCATCACAGTTTTACAATCTTGTTGCTTAAATAGTGTGCTTTATGCTCTCTCTGGTGGCCTTAGAGTTTGTGCTGGGCTGTCTAGCTGGAGCAGAAGCACCTCTGGGCTGTACCTGGCCAGCACCCTGTCTTTTTGTATCAGGACAGATGCAATACACAAATAACAGAAAATAAAACTTTCCAGCACTTTGTGGTCAGAGCACACCCAGAGGGTTTGGGTTGAGGATTTGGTAATACAGCTTTTTGTGTGGTTGGAGCTCCAGTTGTAACTTTATAAGAGATGTTTAAGTAAAAAGGATGCTGGCTCTGATCTTGGAAGCCACATGTCTGTTGTACGGCTTTCTGTGCCTTTATGACCTGGTTTTTGCCTTTTGGCCTCACTGTGACACAGGGATTGAGTCTGCAGTTCCCACAGGTCTCTATAACAGACTGTGTGGTCTGGCATTCCCAGAGTTACCAGGCTTTGTTCTGGCATAAGAAAGATTTTTCTTATGCTTAATACAGATTGGCTGGCATAGATTTTAATTTAAATTTCAAAAAGAACAATCAACATTGAATATTTCTCTATTTCTAGACATTCTTGAAAACTGTAAGAGAATGGAATGGAGAGCTTAGGCTTTTGGCATATGATGTCTGGCAGTTGCAAAGCAGATGTCTTGGAGCATGAGATGCTTATGATTTACCCTGTGCCAGGGTCTTCACTGCTGCTGATCTCTCATCACTGGGGGAGATGGTCTGATACTCTCCAGGGGCAGTGCATGGCTAAGACATGTTAGATATAAAATGGTACTGAAGCAATAGGAAAGCAGCATCTTGGCTTTTCTAAGGTAGTATTGGTTAACAAAGACTGTGCTGGTGTTTGATGGAAAACTCAGGCCTTGAAGCCTTTCATGAATAAATTCATTAGCAAACCCTTTAAGAAGGTCTAACTCAATTTTCCTTTCCATTACCCCCAAAATGGATTCTAGCAAAAAGCCAGTTAAGAGGAACAAGGAGGGCAAAACCTGATCAGAACCTGCCAGTGTCTTTTCTCTCGGTCAGATGGGAGGTGAAGCTGTGCACGTGACAGGAGATGATTGTGTCCAACTCTACCTGTACTCACAGATTCAGAGCACAGAAAAGGGCTACTCAGGGAACAGCCACTGCCCTGGTGCTCTCTCCAATTCCATGTGATGATGTGGAGTAAGACCAGGATTGAACATATGAGCTAGCAGCATTGCTTCTGCTCTCTCCTTGTTGGTAACAAGAATTTTACCCATAATAACATGTTTGTGGGAAAACAAATGGTATGTTCTAATGTTTTTGCCAATGCTATGCTATATGCTATTGGCATATAGCATAGACTTCCAAGCAAAGTAGGAAGCCAACCTCATTTCAGTGACTGGAGTCAGGATTCCCTTATCTATAGATATAGAATCACAATGGAAAATTCTCCACGAAGAAAAAAAGTGGACATGTTACTCGCAATATAATGCATTTCCATGGGCTGTGTGGCACACAAGGGTAGGTGGGTATTCCTTTCTCTGACCCCAGGGTTGTGGCAGTAAATCTTTCCACCTGCTGTGGGAAAGTCACAGATGGCTGATCTTCTGAGGAGAGTTCAGTTCAGAGTTATATCAGTAGGTCTGTTAGGTACTGAATAATGTATCCTGGCAGCAGTGTTTCAGTCAGTGACACAAATGTGACATTTGCCTGCATCATGTCTTTTTTCATCTACTTCCCTTAGATCAAGAAGGTTTTAAATCTCTCTGGTGTTTTGGATGAGTGGTCATCTGTGGAAAGAGGGCCAGTTGAAGGTGAAATGGCTGGGACAGTTGCATCAAAACATCCTCAGAGAAACAAACAGTTCCTGAATGTGAACATGGTCCTCTCCCCAACAACTCATATGTGATGTGCAGCCATGAAATGAAACATTCCAGGAAATAAAAGCACTATGACATGATGCACACTGATGCTTGTTTGAGGGCTTTGAGGAACACCTGCCTGTCGTGACCATATGGTTCTCTATGAAAATGCTTGGGGTAACTATGGACTTAATAGAATTAGGTCTGCAACTCCAGTTAAGTCTGCAACTCTGTAGGAGTTAATAACTCTTACGATTGATGAGCTTGCCACATAACTTCTTGGGGAGGCTAGTAACCAAAACCTTAGTTTGTTCTAAGGTTGAGAAAAGGATTGGGGCGGGGAATAGGTACAGCCAAAATACCCTGACCATGTGTAATCTATGCTTAATTAAATTTAATGCTTAGCAGTCCCTCAGAACATTTTGAGTACTCGATATATGTTGACTTTAGTAATATAGGCAACAGTGCTTCTGTACCAGAGGCAATGAAATTTGTTCTTGGTAAAACTGGGTCAGCATCAGGATTTTGCATGGTTCAGCCCATCATCTTTTGGTGAAATTTCAGGGGAAAACTAGACTCCACAATCTTGTCCTCAGGGCAGATGGCCTTGCTGTCTACCAGGGAGGTCCTGCTGACAATCACCTCAGAGTTTATTCAGGTTTTTGTCTTCTGCAGAGAAAGAAAAAGGGATTGTTTACCTGTGAACTAATGGGACCTTGGTTTTCACAAATCCTTAACTTGCCACCCCGAGTCAGCCCACCCCAACTGTCAGCCTCAAGAGGCATCTCTTAAAGTCTTTTCCCTTCCTTCTCTAAACACCTTAAAAACATCCTTTCTACATGTCTGATGCCCTAACACTGCCCACCATTTTTCATAAAGGTATATCTCCATGCTAATAGATGTGAATGGAAGAGTTCAGTGAATTACTTCCTCCTTGGAGAGGATTACTTGTGCAGGGGCACTCCAGAAAGTTCTGTGGGAAAATACCTTGTATGGTTGTTTTTCTAACTGCTCTTCAGAGCAGAATAGTGCTGGGTGGTTCAGTTACTTGAGATGACAAACAGAAAGTGAACAGACAAACCAAGTAATGGTGATTTGATCAAATGAAATCTATTGTGAATAAACTTCCCAAAGTGGAGAGAAATCACCTGAGCTGCATGTTTGTCAGCCTGTCAGTTTATCTCCCACCACCCCATGCCTGACTGCTGCTTCAATTGCTTCAATTTGATTGATTTACGTGAACAGGAGGAAATGGGGGTGAAAAAGTAGGTATTTGCCTCTGCATCAAAGTGTGGGAACTGGGGAAGCAGAGCAGTGCACAGAGCAATTCCCAGAACCAGAGCCTCTGAGGGATAATTATAAAGAAGACCAAATGCATTGCAGAAAGACTAATTGTAATAAATTGGCCAAGGAACCTAAAACTTTGGTTGTGCATTGCAGCAAAACAAAAATTAATTCCTGAGAGCAGATAAGGCCGCAGGTTGGCAGGAGGCTGATGTAATTGGCTCTGGGTGCGAGCAGACAGCGCTGGCATCTCAGTGCCTTGGCATTTGAGGGGGTGACTAAGGAATGAGAGCCTGCCCTGCCAGCCCCAGCACTGGAACTGATGGGATTTGGTGCATGGTAAAGCAGCCTCTGGATGATCATAGAACAAGTGAGCAAATGTAGATAATTGCACAGTGAGAGCCATGGCAAAGGAAAGGCCAACGAGGCCTCAAGCTGGGAGAATCAGAATAGGCTCTAGATACAGGAAATATGGGATTGCTGGCTAAAAAATGGGACTCCACCTGGACTGGGAGGATTGCAGGTATCAGGCTTTGTCTTGTCCAGTTCTTACTAAAATAGATTAGCAAAGAGGAAATGGAGTGTGGGCTGGAGATGCTCTTATGATATGTTGGTTTAGATTTTTCTTTTGTTTGGTTAGGGTTTTTTTTTGTTTGTTTGTTTTTTGTTTTGGTTTGGTTTGTTTGTTTGTTTGGAGTTTTGTTTGTTTGTGTGTTTTTGGGTTGTTTTGTTTGTTTGTTTGGTTTTTAAAATTGTGGCTACTATATCTTTCCATGACAAGAATGGGACTAAATGCTGAAGTAAGAAAGGTGGAGGCATTGGTTGCAGTTTGCTGAAAGGGCTGCACTTAAGGCAGTCTAAATTAGTTTACTGCTGGGGAAGGCGATCTGGAGAAACCCATATAATTTAAAACATTTTAAATGTTTTAAATTATGGTGGAGATGTGTGGGTTTCCACGCTTTACAAGCCCCCAAAGAACTATATATCACAACCATTTTCAAGGAGATGATAATGGGTGGACGGAATATGACAATTCAAATTTGCCAATGGAGTAAAAATATCTCTTGCACTAATGCAATTCTGCCTTGTGGGCTGCAGCTCCCTACATCGCTCTTGCCTCTCCTGAATCTCTACATTGGGCAGTATCTCTACAGCAGATAGAGGCTTTTTTGTCTCAGTTGATACATGGAAGAGCTGATGTGCTGGCTGGCAATGAGATATATCAATTTTTGCAGCTTTTCATATCTAGTTAGCTTAAAAAATATGGAGTATGCATTTAGTCCATTCTTTCTCTTAGTGTACCTTCAGTAGTCTCCCTAAGGGCTACCTGAAACCTACTTTATCTGCAGAGGAGGAGTCACACAGGACCCAAATGCTTCAGGAAAGTCAGCACTTACACCTTGTGTAGGTAAAGGACACAACCTGATAGTTGTTCAGATGCTGGACTGGGTTCTTCTCTCCTGGCTAACATCAGCAAAAGGGATTTGGAGCCTTTGTAGCTGAGGTTGGTTGGTCTCTTTATGTAGAACTGATTTGTTTATCACCAAATGTTGTGAACAATTTGTCCCTGGATAACTGCTGATATTTGTTCCAGGAACCTGATGGTGGGGATGCTTGTTTGTGTAGTATCTGTGTTGGAATTACTGACTTCTTACTCTTCACATACATACATTGTATACATGTATTACTTCAGAAGGCTCCTCAGGAAATCGGATTTGAAATGGATGTATTATTCCTAAGCTTGTCCTGGTCAGCTCTGGGGAGAACGTGGTACACAGGCCAGGAACAATAGAGGCAATTTCATTAACTGCACTGGCTTCATGAGAGACAGAGTGGACCTCTGAGTCTGTTTTCAGTGGGAAATGTAGATTCTCATTTCATTTTTATCTGCAAAGCAAAGGCTAGTTATTCCACTTGAGCTATTGCATAAGGAGTACAATTTGGAGAAAACCCTCAGGATTGCTGCATGCAACATGAGACCCAACAGTTCCTCTGGATGACTGCTTTCTGTCTCAATTTCCCTGTCCAGATGGTCTCTGTGCAGGATGGGACTCAGTCCTGTCTCAGGCCATATCATACTTGAGAGCAGCTCTGTGCTGGGGAGGGATGCCACTGCTCTCCTGGCGCTCTCACTGCTGGAAGCTCTTCCTGGAGACCTGAACTCAGGCAGCTGATACAGAAGATCCACAGACTCCAAACACTGCTTTTTCCTTTCATCCTGCTGCTGCAGAACTAACAGACGGGTGCACTAATCTGGTGTGCAGATGTCTGGGCTGCCTGAGAAGAGCTTTTCACCCTCAGTAATTCAGAGATGTATTTCTAATAAGATATGTGACAAACTGTTATAACCTGACAGTTCTTCACAATCATAGAAAAATACCAATACCATGTGTTTAAAAAAGAAAGAAGTGAGTATTCTGTGGTCCAGTAACTTTCCAGACTACTCAGTGGTATGAAATTACCACCACAAAATGCTTCTGTACATAAAACAGTAGGAACTTCTCTGTTATAAGTATATTTACAATGCATATCTCCTGGGTAGCTGTTAAATGCGTGAACATTACGCTGGTATTTCCTCTTTAAAAATTGTCATTTTATTGCTTTATCTATCTAGAGGAGAGTAGAAATTATCCTTTAATTACAATGAATTTAATGGTATTGGTTATGCAGCATTTTAGTTCACACACAGCATGACTAAGCTTAGTCCTATCACGCATCATTGATTCATCTTTTCATCCTGGAGCACTGAATCCTTCCTAAGTCTTTGCCAAAAGCAGGTAAAGGACTGTAAGCTGGTGATGTTCAGACTGCCTTAGTCAAAAAGGATCAAAATGAGACTACAGGGAGGTATAGGCAAGGTAGGTTGTGCTAGTACTTTGCTGTGTTGCTTCTGAGAAGGAAGAGGAAAGCATGGGAATAAAAAGCCTGTCATTATCAAAACACAACACTGTAACATGAAGAGGTGGAGTAATTTATCTTTAAGAAACAGGCTGACCTATTCAGAACTGTAATTTTAAATGTAAGACTAACCTTTGAAAATAGATCAAGTGATATAAATTATTAAGGAACAGACATTTGTCAGATAGATGGTCTCTATTAGTAATTTTATGCATGAATGGTTATCTTCAAAGGTAGAGTTGCTGTCTGCTGAGAAAGGGAGTGCAAAAGAAGGTTACCTTACACTGACGTATAAGACTGACTTTTAATCAGTGTTTTTCTAATCCAACAAAAAAAAGCTGAAGCAGAGTTGTCTCACTACCCAGACTGTGCAGCTCTTGAATGTTTTTGCTGGGAGAGGAAACTCCTGGTATTGCTGCTGATGTTCCAAAAATATTTTCCAGTAGTTTTGGGGCTGAAAAAGGTTGACATGTGTCCCCATTTGAGAATGGCTGCATCCAAACTGGGTGCCACTGGGATGTCTCAGCCCCTGGGCAAAGGAGAGTTGAAACCCAGAGACCCCTGATGGGAAGCAATGCCTGCTTTGTGCAACAGCTCCTTTGGAGGGCTGGGTTTGAATCCTCTTGGGAGAGGAAAGCTGCAGGTCCCATTTTTTCCTGCCAGTATTCAGGAGGAATATCTAATAATGGATTAGTGTCTGTTACACCAATGATGTTTGGCCCATATATTGAACATGGAAAGGGAGAAGAAAAAGGGAGTGGTCAAGCTATTTGTGAAAAATGCTTTTCCACTATCTGATCACTGCTTTTTTTTCTTTTTTCCTTTTGCAAATTTCTCTTTTCATGAGTTTCCCTCTGCTTTGTTTGCTTGTTTATTTTATATGCAAACTACTTCAATGCCCTTGTGAACTTGTGATCCAAGTACTGCAGTGCACTTAATGTAAAACTAAATTTGAATTCTTTTGAGAAGCTGTTGGTAGGAGACTGTGGCCATAAACTTGGTTTCCCCCATCCTCCATCCTTTGCGTATGTTTGGCATGGAAAAGTAAGAGGGCAAACATAAATTTAAGCTATGTATTCGTAGCCTCTTTGCTTCTCTAAACAAAAGAAACTTCATTTTTTTTCTCCTTTTTCTTATGTCTGCAGCTTTTGGAAAGTCTTGTCTTCCAGTCACGGATGCTGCCATTGCTCTGCTTTTGAGTGGGTTGTGCATAGAGGGTATTATAGCCCTTCCTCCATCCTTTAGTCACTCTGAAGCCTGTAACACTTCAGGAGAAGTTGTGTGCACACTGAAGCATGTCCCTGTCGAATGGGACTTGTACTCACACAGTCCCTGCACTGATGATTTTGCACAGTGACTCTTAGCCTTTGTCTTGCCTCTACAGCATAATATGATGTATTTGATCTCTTCTGACATCTTTATTCACTGAAAAGTTGAACTGGGGATAATCTACAATGTTTGGTGTCTGCAATTCTCCTAGACCTGAATTAAGGCCCCAAGACTAAGGTTTCTAAGGGAATTGGAATTTATGACCCTTTTGACAATATCTGTGAAGAGATTTATTTTCTGAATCCTATTTTATTCAACTCCACTTGAGCAATTGACAGGGAAAAATTGAAATATAAACAATTACTTCAGTGTGTGTAATCTTACTGACTTCTCTCTTTTCCTCTTTTATCTTCATCTAACTCGTTGCTGTGCCAGGATGAATGGTTTATGGTTAAAGCACTGCAGTGGGATGCAAATGATGCAAGCTTAAATTTCCAGACATGTCAAAGGCTTCCTCTATGACTACAATTAATAGTTCTGTGATCTCTGCGTGTACTTTTAGATACAAAAGGTATCTAAAAATATGACCTTTCCTCACATTGTCTTTGTCTTTTTAGACATTCAAAACCAGACTCTCGATATTTGAACCTCCTTCACTTTGTTTCTTTGAACAAAATGCCTCCTGTCTGTGCTGGAGTGATACAGGTTAACACTTTGAACAAGCAAAAAAGAAAAGCATTTGGTGTACTAATTTCAGGAGCAACTGTTTTCAGCAGCCTGGAACCTTTCTGCAGTATATTGATGTTTCAATTTGTACAGAGTAGCAGCTGCCCTTAATGATAAAGAAAAGCAACTGCTCTGCTCTGTGATGATTTGACATGGCAGCAGTAGTCTTGCGGAATGTGACATGACAACTTGAAATATGTGATATGTAGATACGATGCCACAGACCCGTCATGAAATAACACAAATTACTAAAAATTATGGAAAGAGAAAACATCTTCAGAGCAAAAATATTGAGGCAAAAAATTGTCACTTATCACATCTGAGTTTGAGGGGAATATGCCAGTTTATGTGATTCCTACTGGAAACAGTTTGGTTTAAATGGTCCTTTATAATTGGAATTTAGCAAATCAACACAGTCATTAGTAGACTCCAACTTGTCATATACAAAAGAAAGATGGTTTTCCAGCATCTGCAAGGCTTTTTAGTATAAACTCTTTCTGACTATGGACATATATATGACCACACTCAAGAGGCCATGAAGGCCCTGCCCATATTAATGGTAGTGCATCTCAACAGGGACACATCTGTAGAGCAAAACGGTGCTGAAGTTCCAGCCCCCACTCTACACACATTTCAGGTAGCTGTAGCCTGACTGGTTGGCTGGAGGGCAGTAGGTGAGCTCCTGGAGTGTATCTTCCAATCTAACTTTATCCCAAAATAAAATGGGGCACACCAAGCACAAGCTGTTTGTACTCCAAAGCCCAGAAAAAGGAGAAAATCATGAGAGCATCTTCAAAAGCACACCCTGGTCCATAGAGAAGCACTTACACATGCATGTCCAAAGACATCTGAGCTTTCTGAGTGCTTCCAAAAGATGAACCAAATTGTTTATTCAAACAATCAGATTAATCCTGCCGGAGGTAAGAGAATTATCATTGTGCTGATTAGAATTGGATCAGTGGTTGATCCTTTTATCCAGGAGCTTCCTTCATCCAATTGGGCTTTACTGGTTCAAATAAAATGGAAATTGTTTTTGAGTCATCTCTGATACTCAGTAATGGAAGAGCCAAAGCCTGGCCTCTTTTTATCGTTTCCATTACAAATAGTTTGAGTGCAATTCCTTAGACACTGTGTTGGACAAATCTTTATGCCAATAGCTACTCTGAACTTCCTTCCTCCCTTCCTGCTCTCTTCAGCCTCCTCTTTCTGTCAGAGGAGAGAGACTGTGCTTCATTCTTCTGTGAAGGCTTCTGCTGAGCAAAAGCAATTGACTCTGAAAGTCATACTCTGACATCAAACCTTTGGACTTTTCAAAGCATTGCTCAGGGTTTTTAGATGTGAGTCTTCTATTGAATTTAATTGGAGCTGTGCAGCTGCACCAAAGCTTTCAGGATTCAGACCCTGAAATATTCACGTTGCCTTTCTCATTTTCCTTTCTCTCAGTCACGTTTGTTAAAGTTTAAAGGAAGTGGCTTTCAGTTCTTGTAGGTGTAAATTTGTGCTTGCATAGTCTATGAAGGTATTAGCATTTAGACACTGAACACCCTTGATTTGTATGCACCAGTCACTTGGTAAACAGCTGAAGTGGTAGAATTTATGCTGTCAGTTAATTCTGGCTGCTAAAATGGATTCCAGTTTTTGAAAGTCCTATCAGATCTCTGCTCTCCCCTAACTTGCACATAGGATGATTCTGATTCTAGTGTTTTAACATTCCCCATGTCTAGGCAGAAGGTTTTGGTTGCTGGTTGGTTTGCTCTCAGTTTTGCAGGATCCCGAGGTGGTCCAAGGTAGCTTTCTTTTCAGAAGGAGAACATGACACAAGATAGAAGTAGGGTATTAAAATTTGGACATATTCTCCCAGTTTGTGTAGCACCCTTGAACAGGAGGTCTGGGGGCAGGACTTGTCTTTCTGAGATGTGTTTGTTCAGTGTCTGAGAGAATCATAGTATATCCATAGTATATCCTGAGTTGGAAGGGACCCACAAGAATCTTTGAGGTCCAGCTGCTGGCCCTGCACAGGACACCTCAAGAATCACACCATGTCTCTGAGAGCATTGTCCAAATGTTCCTTGAGCTCTGTCAGGCTTGGGGTTGTGACCACTGCCCTGGGGAGCCTGTTCAGTGCCCAACCACCCTCTAGGTGAAGAACTTTTTCCTAAATGGTATGTGAATACTAGGCAGAAGGGCACTACAATGTAATTAGGATGATATATCAAAATGAGGATGATACCAATGATTTTACAGCCACACTTCTAGTGGGTATCTATCCCAGAGGAACCTCATCTTCAAAAATTATTTCAGAAATAATTATACTCCATTCTTCTCACTTAAATATAGACCCTTCAGAATTCACCAGCATCTTAGTTTCAAGCTTATCCATCTCTGAAGGTGGCTTAACGTGGAAGAATTCCTGATTGGTCAAATGCAAAGCAGGTCTGCTAAAAACACTTTCTGCTAAAAGAAGTGGGAGTGTTTCTGTTTACAGGGAAAAGCCCAGGAGAAAATAGCAAGAATGCAGTTTTGTAGACTCTACCTCTCTGCTGATTTGCTGCATAACCTTGATTCAGTAACGTGTTGTCGTCTCAATCTGCCATTGGTAAAATGGGTAGATGGGTAAAGGTAAGAATAATGAAGGGCAATCTGTGGCAAAAGCTGACTTTTTCATGGCACTGTCCATTTTGCAGAGTTGCTGTTATTCCAAGTATGCGAGCTCCTGTGCTTCATGATTTCCTGCTTGTTGCTGTGCTGCTGAACTGGCCACAGGCACAACCCTCATCTTTTGCAAACACAGACTGAAATGCATTGTCTTGAAACAGACCAAGGCAAGCTGGCTGATAAACAGAAAATCAGAAATCCTTGTCCCTCATTTATTTGTAATTGCAAGTCCACACCCATAATTAATGTTTCTGGGCTGACCTGAAGCCATCAGAAGTAAAGGATATTAGGAGAACTTGTTGTACTTGGGATTGTTGTCGTCAGGCTTTGTAAAGTCTCTTGCATGAGCAGACTTCAGAAATACCACTTTATCCTTCACTCTGGGAAAGATTTGCTTCATCAGCAAGGTGCTGCTATTTTAGCTGCCTCCCTTTCTAATTGAATTTAGAATATAACAGAATCATTGCTAGCAGCACTGCAAACCTCCCCCAATTTGCTTTGGATAATTTTGTCTCACTGCTGCAAGGTTTTCTGCGTCGTGTTGGGAATACCCAGGGAAAAATGCAAATCGTGACACTGAATTACTTAGCTCTCCTCAACAGCCAACAAGATCTGAGAACATTCCCCGTGTCTATCTCCGGCTGCTTCTGATTTCACTTGTTGCCATGTGTTTAGATTGGCAATTGTTTTGTATAGCTAGACCTGTAGTGTTAATATCCTGCTTTGATAATATTACTCTTCAGGAATATTAATGAGTGGCTTTTGTATGTGGCATCTTTAAAACCTTCCACTGCTGGTATGTTCTTTTTTAATATTTTTTTAAATGGTGAAAGAGCACTGCTGAGGGCCCCTTGGGTAAATAGTGTTTAAAGCAGTCCATGCATTTTAATTAGCAAAGAAATACATAGATAAGGATGAAAGATTTGTTTTCCTGAGGCAAATCATGAGAACATCAGGCCCACAGGTAGCTTGGTTTAACTCCAGAGAGATTACATTTATATCTCTTCATCTTAATCTTAAAAATGCCATTCTGATACAAGCAGTACAAATTAAGGCAAGATAAAGGTGTCTTCTCTGTTGGAGGTTTAAGGTCCTTTTTTCTGCACATTATTAAGGTGTCTTATTCAGGAAGGGTAAGAAAGAGCAAAACTAGAACAAGAAAGCTGCAATATAATCTGTGTATGAGACTGTATTTTTGTATGTACAGGAAAAACATGACTTATTTTAATTAAAAACTGGTCATAGTAGTGAGTTATTTGTGTTTCCTGGTCATGAACCAGTGGATCCATGAAGCACATTTACATGTTTTAATTATTAAAAATCAGTTTGCTCTGTTAGCAGGCTTCTGGTAGAAGATGCACATCTGATACTCACCTTTGCTGCGCAGCCGCAGGCCAGTCATTTAACTACTCGAATTGGGTTGTTTTTTTTTTTAAACTTGAGGTTTTTAACCTCTTTCGAGGGGTTAAATGACTGGCCTTTGGCTACACAGCATATATATGTGAGCATTCCTATGAGATACAGGAGTATGTTTTGAGGTGGGAGGTTAGCAGTGACTCGTAGAGGTAAGGTTTTTTAAGAGCCTCCATCAGTCTGGTCACTCTGAAAAAGGGTTACCACCTGCTTCTCAGAGGGAGTAACTTAAATGCTGAAAGAAGATAAGGTCATGCATGGAAAAGTCTGAGGAAAGATGTTTTGCTGTGAATTCCTTTCCTAACTGCTGTAGCATTCCCTCCCTCTGAAGGGTATGGAGATTGTTGTGTTTAGAGGTCAACAAGGTTTGTGGCTGGAGAATGTCAGGAGGACAAGGAAGGTGCTGCACAGGCAGAGCTCCTCATAGAGCTGCAGCTCATTTCCACATATTTTCTAGTTTTCTAATGAGGTCATCAGCTCAGTAGCAAGGAAACCTCCATGAATTGGCTGATATCAAGTGGAAGGGACACAAACTGACTGGGGACACCAGAAGGCCTCCTGGTGCCCAGGGAGAAGGCTGAGCCACGGATGCTGCTGCTTCTTCTTTCTTCTCTCTTTCAGAAGCAGCTGGACTTGTTCATGCCAAAACAGAGTGAGTGACTGAAAGATAATGGTGAGGTTTTTCTAAAAGCCTGTCTCGAGACCACTGTCAGCTTGGCTTAGATAAAGATGCCTGTTAGGTTGGAGATAAAGGAATGCATCGTACCTTGCAGTGTTCATTGTGCAGGAGCTGGTCTTAAAAGGTGTCTGATCCTGTGCTGTGACAGATGGCATATAGACCCAGCACTGCCCATCATGTTTTGCTTCAAGAGGAGACTAAATATGCCACAGACTTGATTGAGATCCTGTGAGACCAGAATAAGCTCATGTAGAGCTATTTTGTGTTATCAAACGAAGCAAAACGTTTCTGAAAGGCAATATTGCCAAGTGCATGCAAGACTGATTTGATTTCCAGACCTAAGATGGATTCTTTAGTATTACTGAGCCCAAGACCCAAACAGGAAAGGGATGGTGTTTGCTCTTGAGGTTGTGCACTGATCTAGGCAGCCTCTGGGCTGCTCTAATTAATCTCTCCCCTGAATTGGATTATTCAGAGCAAGGAGGGCAGGCTGGCAGCCAAAACCATTAGATCTGTGCCAGATGAGGGTCCCACACGCTGGAGGGGTCTGTAGCTCTGGCTCTTGCTGTGCTGATGCCATCTGAATAGGGCAGCCCAGAGCTGAGAAAGGTCAGCCTTTAAGTAAAAGGCTCTGAAAAATGGGGGCCAGGAGCATAACCAGCGTTATGCACAACTATGGCACACATGGGTAGATTTGTCAGAGAGAGCACAAGGTGGAAGAGCCTTCCACTTCCTCAGCAGAAACCTTTTCTACAGAAGCCATTTACTGGTCTTTTGTTTTGGTCTCTTGAGAAATAAGTCAGTGCTGTCTCCAACCTAATTACCAGTGTAAAAGACAATTTATCACTTACTGAAGCTTTGATTGCTTTTTTCAGCCTTCCATGGCCTCTTGGTTGGTAGGTGGAATTGTGTACAAGATTGGCATTTTTAAAGGGAAAGTTTTACCAAAATAAAAAGGGGGGGGGCAAAGAAAGAAAAGAAATAAGGTAAGGAGCCAAAAACTCAACTTCCAGTTCTGTGCTTTACTGTCTGTATGATGATTTTAATTCTTTCTTGAATGTAAGCTTTTAGTAGTTCCCATTTAAAAATCAGAAAAAATGAAACCTCATTTAAGAATTCCATCTTTGTGTTCATATTTTTTAACAATGTTGCCCCTGAGAATGAAGATGCAGTTTCCCATAGCCTAAACTGCAAGAGTCAGCAGGAGAAATAGCTCACTTGAAAAAAATCCGAGGCATAATTACTAATTAATGTACAAGAAAAAGATTTGGTGTGCAAAAAGCTCTGTCTTTTTCTCATAGTTATCATTGATTTCTTCTGGACTTTAGATACAACCCTGAACAAGTTATCTTATGTTGTATTTTTGCAGATCAAATAATCGGAAGAAAACAGGTCATATGTTTTGATAGTTACCACATAAAAGGAAATGTTTGGACTGGTATGGCCATACTCAGATTTGATCATAGGGAATTAAGTTTCTTCAAAGCAAATGGCCTTCTTGTACTTCTCAGTATTTCTCATGCAATTAGCAAGTTGGTTATATTAACTTTCCTGACAGACGATATTACTGATCTTATCAACTTTCACTTGTGTATACAGGGCTTTATTAATTTCTTGTTTGCTTATGAACTTCTTTGTCAACAATAAATTTGGTGGGTAAATGTGGGACATACGTCTCACAGTAATATGTTGTTTGCTTTGCTTATCAGTAAATAACAAACTTTTGGCAAATAAATAAAAGCACCAAGGGAGCAGGTGGGTCTTAAGGGGTTCTTTTGCACTGTTGGTACTTTGTCATGTTGCTAAGTTACAGTAGCTTCTGGCTTCTGCTTTAGAGAGAAGTTATTTTTAAATGTATAATGAACACAGTACCAGGTACTCCTGAAACTATTCTGGAAGTAGCTGGAATACAGGAGGGATTGTGAATGCTGACTTAAGGCCAGCCCTAAAAAACACTGGTCTCACACAAAACCATTTCCCACCATTGCATTTCAATTACAAAGGTGTGCATATTATCTAATTTTTATAAAATGCCTTAAAAATAGCAAGCAGCAACTAGCTGCTGGATTGGGTGGTGCCTGCCCATCACTCTCAGAGTATAGTCCAGATCTCGAGTCCTCAGCACCAGAGGGATGTGGACCTGTTGGAGCATGTCCAGAGGAGGCCACAAAGGTGCTCAGAAGGCTGGAGCACCTCTGCTGTGGAGACAGGCTGAGAGCGCTGGAGGCGTTCAGCCTGGAGAAGAGAAAGCTTCAGAGAGACCTTAGAGCCCCTTCCAGTGCCTAAAGGGGGCTTATAAATAAGAGGGACAGCGACTTTTAGCACAGGCAGATAGTGACAGGACAAGGAGAAATGGTTTTAAACTAAAAGAGGTGATATTTAGATTAGATGTTAGGACGAAATTCTTCCTTGGGAGGGTGGTGAGGCACTGGAAGAGGTTGTCTAGAGAAGTTGTGGGTGCTCCATGTCTGGAAGTGTTCAAGACCAGGTTGGATGAGGCTTTGAGCAGCTTGGGCTAGAGTGTGGCATCCCTGCCCATGGCATCCCTGCCCATGGGTTGAAACTAGATGATCTTGAAGGTCCCTTCCAACCCAAACTGCTCTATGATTTTCTGAGAGTGTGGGAATGATCACGACTAGAAATAAAAACTTACACATTAACCTCCCTGAAGACAATATTCCCAGAATAGATTATATTTCCTTATTGAAAACTTAGTTCTTTGTATCATTGGTTAAAAGTTTTTATTCCTCATTTTGCAACAGTGATTTCATTATTACCACTATGAAGACAACAAGCAGTACACCCACTTCTCTGAGTAGGAATTCTGTACTCGCTGTGAAGTCACCTGGAGTGGCCCTCACTACTCCTTCTTCTGAGGCACCAAAAGGGAAACTGAGTGGTATTACTTAGGGTTCAGTTGCTCTGGTGGCATTAGAAAGGCTGAAACTCTGAACCGAAATTGGAAAATACATACAGATTTTTATTAGTATTCCAGTTGGTGAGAGGAAAACATCATTTTTCCGCTGGTTAGAAGTTACACTCTACCATCTGTTGCTGGGCAATGTAAGGCCTTTGGAAGGGCTGGAGTTCAACTCCGCTTGGCTTCAGGTTTAACCTGCCTCTCTAGTGGAGGAGAGGAGTCCAGGGGGTCAGATGGTGGGAGCATATGACTCAAAGCTGTTGGGAGACATTGGAGGATGGTCTGAGTCCAGGGAGATGAACACAGGGTAGCTTAATGCAGAAAATTGCTAAGTAATGTGCTTTGGCAGCAAGTTCTCTGTGCAAGTGCCATGAAGTCATACAGGGCAGTGAGAGGGTAAGGGATGCTCTATAGCAGAGGATTGAAACCCAGCGAGAGATACATGAAACCAATGAGTCTACAAAAAAAAAAAAAAAGTGTCCTTTGGTTAAGCTTCTGGTTTGTATAATTTAACAGTTTCCAGGTGAGGAGATAAATTCAGTGTGCTGCTTGCCAGAGCTGGGCAATGTTGGTAGATCCCAACGCAGCTGGAGGTGAGACCTTGACGGTGTGTTGTCTAGTCTGAGTTCTTCTACCTGGAGCTATTTTTCCATTCAATCTTTCCTTTTCCTCCTGAAATGAGTCCTGGACCAGTGGTATGGTCTTTTTAATGAGCTGCTTCAGCTCTGCTTCTGATGAAGTCCATAGGTGTCCTATTCCCACTGAAGATATTTCCTTGAGTTTGTCCAGGCAAGTGAAATGCTCTTCTCTGCTTGTTGGGGAGCTGTTAAAAGACTGATAATGTGGAGTTTTTCTGGACACCCTAGTTCTCTCACAGGCTGAATTGTCTAAATTCTAGATTCTTATCTAAGTGAAACCTCAGAGACCTGTCTGGGGAGAACCATCAAGCCCCAGGACACTTGTCTAAGGGAAAAAACAGAATAACTGTAAAGATCACCTAAACACTTCTTTGGCAGGTGGTTACAGGTATAGACAGGACCATCAGGCACTGAAAAATGGATTTCAAGGGGATTTCACTTGCTGTCTCAACCCAGCACTCTTCAGGACAGCCAACCCTCTGAAATCATCATAAATGTGCTTCTTAGAGGAGACTGTGCTGGATTTCCAACCTCCTCTGGGGTCTGGGTTCCTTGTGCAGAGTGACATAGCTTCAGAGATGTCCTTTCTTAGAACAGATGAAGTCAATGAGGGTCTACAGAAATGGGCTTTTGAAAGTCAGTGAATACAAGGGGGAACAGGAGACTTTCCATGTGGTTTTAAACCTGCCTTTCTGGAGTCTACCTAACTTTATAGGTAAGGCTCTAAAATGGAGAGAGAGGGTCTGGTCAAATCTCTGTCCTTCTCTGCTCAGCTCTGTCAGAGTATCACAAACAAAAATGAGAGCACCAGAACACAACAGAGCTGCCTTGGGTGAACCTCAGAGAGACTCAGTGACCAGAGCCAGGCTTGGCTTCTTTTTTTTTTTTTTTCTTTTTTACTTTTTCTATAGAGCAGAGAGAAATTCTTAATTCTTTCACCCCCTGTAAGACTGATCATGGAGGTTTGTTAAATGTGAGCCACTGCTCTGTATTCTCAGTGATTCAAGAGCAGACCCAGCTTAGAGCTCCTACCATCTGTCACTTGTCACCAGCACTGTCCCTCCAGGCAGAGCTGTGGTGGGACAGTGCTGCAGCAGCCAGCTGTAGAGCTGTGAGTGGAGAAGCAATGCAGAAGGATGATTATTCATTGCTTTTCACAATAAGGGAACTAGGGAGCATCTGAATCTCACAGCAGGTTAAAAACTCAGAAGAAGCATTATTTCCACACTGTGCAGAACTGAACTGTGGAGTGTGTTACCATGTGATTTGGTGGGGATAAAAAGTTTGGATGAATTCTAAAAGCCATTATGGAAGGAAATGCACTGACTGGTAATCACACTGATGCAGAAAAGTCAGAGGCTGGTAACTTCTCCCAATTCCTCACCATGGAAGGGTCTCTTTAGATCTTCTCTCTGCACACCTGCAGCCAATGGCTGACAGGTACTGAGTTAGAACTCAAGTGCACAAAAACCAGTATGACAATTCCCATGTTTCTTATGCTGGCTCTAAAACAAGAAGCTTTGTGGATTGAGATGATTTTAGACTCCTTTTGATACTCAGTCTCAGATCAAAAAAGTGGCCAAGAAGAATGCAGAAAGAAGGGAAAGTAAGTATATGCATGTAGAATTTATTATCATCATTTGCTATGGAACAGCCTGGCAAACCATTCAGTTTAGGACTCAGTTTGTAAAATAGCATTTGTGTGACCATGAAATCTCTGTATTGAAAGATTTTATAACTGAAGTAGTCACACATGATGGTGGGGACAGCCACAAATACATTTGAAAACGCTAGTGACTGGCCATGTAAGAAGACGGGGAGCTGGCCTTCTTTACCCTATCAGCCCAGAGACACTATCAACATGGTTCATAGACTTCTTCAAGCAGTAGCAGTTTGTAGAGATGCTTGGCTTGTTAGAGATCCAAAGTAAAACATATTAGCCTCAACCTCAAGGAGGTTAAGATAAACATCTTCATCTTTGCTGTGAGCTAAGTGTATGCATATGAGCAGTTACTGCAGATCAACCAATGTGTTCATTACACTGCAACAGCTTGGTTGGTACTACTGAGCCCTTGAGCTTCTCAGTTTACTGCAAGGGACTTCATTCACTGCCAAGTTCTTAACCCCTCTTTGTCTTTCACCGAGCAATTCCACTTGTGTTTTGTGCTCTTCTCTTCCTTTACCTGCAATTCCTTTGACATTTGTCCGAAACACACCTCAAACTCCAGTGTCAAGGAATAGAAACTAGTAGATCTTGTTGTTCTTGACCTTTTTCAGAACCTCACGAGGAACAGCCCTGAAGCTGTTTCCTCTGAAGTACGCTGACCCATTTATATCCTTGACAGATGCCTGGCAGGTGTCAAGATGCAGGTTTCCCACCTTGGGAAGGGAACAAAGGTCTATGCTCATTCAGCCCTATGGAGGGTTAATTACTGTTTTGCTTAAAAAAGCATTCAGCTGCCCTTAGGTATAGAAATTTATTTAAGCCTTATCTGCATAATTATCATGTTTATTGCTCAACACAGCTGGATGGATATGAAGCGTATGCAGTTTTTGATACACACTTTATGTCAGAACCATTACAAGGGAAAATGATCATCTCTTATAGCCCCTGCAGAGAGGCTGGCAGTAATAGTTAGTTTTCTGACTTTAAAAAACAAATCTGAGGACCAAATTTATTGGGCCTATTTACATATTTTTGATGCTATAGCTTCTCCTCCCTCCGTGGAAATGAGTGCTGTGGTGATGAACTGCCAGGATTTTGAAGGGTGATTGGTGACCCGAAGTGTTTTGCTTAATAGACTCAAATTGCAGAGAGGAGGGAACTGCATCACATGAAAGTAGTTCACCTCTCAGGGACTCCTGACAGGTACCCGAAATCACTGTTAGTCTTCAGAAATCATATCCACTTCTGACATCGGGGTTGCTGAGATATTTAACACAGGAAATGTGGAGTGGCCAGAAAAACGTAGAGAGCATTTAAATCTATCATTTATGTTTTATAATTAAGCTTATAAGATGAGTATTGCTTTATTGGAAACCACAGTATGTAGTATCCTTTACAGATAAACTTTTATGAGCTATTGGTGGGTATTTGTGTAATTGCAGTGGGATGCGAGCATTTAAATAGTTCTACTTTCACACAATCATTGCTATTTCAAATTCCTGTTATTGCATGAGGCAGCATACTGCAGTCTGAGGGTTCCCTAGTCCAGCCTGCAGTCTGCAGAAGTCTTGAAAACACCTGCATCACAAAACCCTGGGGCAGCAGCTGCCTCGTACACTGGTGTGACTGCCAGCAACCTGAAATAACACTTTAAAATGAATATGAGATGTACACAGGAGCAAGAAGGGACAGGGCAGGGATATCTGTTGTACATTTTAGCCACTGAGAACCCTTTTTCTGTCCAAACTGAGGGGCTGTTGGCTGCTATACTGGAAAAGACAACATTTAGCATCATTTTGACAAAGCTAATATTATCATAGAGTAATTTGGGTAGGAAGGGACCTTAAAGATCATCTAGTTCCAACCTCTGCCTTGGTCAGGGACATCTTTCAACCTAGACTAGGTTGCTCAGAAGCCCATCCAGCCTGGCCTTAAACACTTCCAGGAATGAACATCCACAGCTTGGGTCATGTTGAGTTTCTTATCAACCAACGCCAAGTCCTTCTCCACAGAACTGGTCTGAATCCATTCTCTGCCCAACCTGCATTTGTGTTTCCAATTGCCCCAATCCCCCTGTGTGACCTGGCCAGGCTGCAGTTGATGTCAAATATCCATAAGCTGTTTTTAACAGATTGAGGAAGAGTCACAGCTGATGTTAGTTACTTAAAATTTTGTTTGCCTCTAATTTATTCTCATAAAAGCACTCTAGTCTATTTGGGTTTGTATTAAGACAGATGACCAGCTAACATCTGATCTCAGCAACAGGGTTATGAAATGTGAATACAAAAGGCCTAAAAAAGTAGCATTTCAGTTACTGTCACCTTTATCAGTGATGTCAGAACTATTTAATTTAAAGTCCATACTGTGTGTGGTAGGAGTAGGTACCAGCCAGTCTGTTGTCATTAGCTGGAGTGCTACCTACTTCTATTTGCTGTTTGTTTGTTAGTTACACAAATGAACCTCTTAGTTGTGGTTGGCAAGAAGACGAACGTGGTGAAGTGACAGGATGGAACTTTTGCATAAAAGCCAAATTAGTTAAAAGGGAGGGAGGCAAACACCCATCAGTAACAACTTCTTCACTACGCTAATCTCTCCATGTTCCATAGATGATAAATTACCTCTCACTTCCTTTCATTGGGAGACATCTCTTCCCATGCTAACCTCTTGCCCCTACTCCTCAGTTAACCAACTACCTTCTCTCTTTTGGTCTAATCAATATTTCTAGTCAGACAAATTGCTTTTGACTTGCTTACTCTGAAGAAGAGTGTGTGTGTGTAACTTCCAACTGCATGAGCTGTCCTAAAAGTTACATAATCCACTCCTACAAACATTACCTGGCTTTCAGTTACAGCATTGTCCACATAAAATAGGTGGTGTCGTTATGGCCTGATGATCATGGTGCAAAATACTGTAACTATTTTGAAAGGGCTGTTCCTCAGACAGCTCTTGAAGTTCTTACACGTATAAAAACCCTTTTGATAGTGAGAAGAACTCCTGGGCCACAGTACAGAAACTTATTTGCCCTTTATTCTGCAGGTTGTGAAATTTGGGTGAAGAATTTAGAAAGTATTTAATCATCATTTTCCCTCTTGAACACTTTTCCAACACAAAGCCATTTCAGAACTGAGCAGTTGTTTAATCCCCTTTCCCATTTGTCCTCTACACTTCTGCACATCAGCACGAAGAGTGAACAATGGATTGGATGGGTCAGGGGATCAGTGTCAAAATCAGGTTGAGTCTGGTTGAGTCTCTCTGAAGCTGCAGGATATCATACTCTCAAGTGAACTTAAAAAGTTTGTGTTTTAGTTGCTCCCAACCACTGCCAGGTGACTTCTCTGGGTTTGCACTCGAGGAACAGAGCACATCAGCCCTGATGAGGGATACCCTGCATTCTCTGCAAAAGTGACAGATGAGAGTTCTTGCTTATATATTTGGGATCAGATTTTTAAAAGGTCTGCAAATGCACAACTAAGCCTGTCATTGAAATGTTTTTTTCTGAATCTTTTTTCAAGAACATTTTTCAATCTTTCCAACTTTTACTCCAAATTCACTTGCTGTTATTTTGCTTCCAAAGTCTTGAGAAGAGAAGTAGGTGAAATATTTTCATTACTCTTAACAGACTGGCCATGAAGAACAGTGTTACATTGCCAAGTAAGAGACTTTACTCAGCATTTAACAGAACTATTTTCCCAACTCACCTTGTTAACCTACCATCACAGATAGTACTTTCAAGATTTTGATTAGCTTAGAGAAGTCTCCAGTTTATTAAAACATATTCCTTTCTCTTCTGTGGATACACTTCAGCATGTTTCCTTACCATGGGATAAACAAACCTTCCTACAGGTGATCAGTACAACATAAAGCCTCAAATTAGAAAGCAGTAAGACTTGGCCATTTCCCTTCTTGGGTAGTACCTTACTCCAAATGAGGTGTCATGGGAGCAAGAGTAACTCTGTGGAAAGAGGCAGAGAAGCTGCTCCTTAGATTGCTTTAGTTTCATTTCCTGTTCCGTAGCTTTGCTGCAGGGTGAAATAGGTGTTGCCTTGTGAAGAGCAGCTGTGACTGAAACTCAGTGTTACAAGCCTTCCTTGTTAGAAATGGTTGAGTGCCCTAGATAGGAGACACTATGAAAGTGTCTAGTTTGAACCCCTCATACTCTGGACCTTGATGTTAGAGACTGGATTTCCTTATCCATATCCTTAATGGATACGGATGAAATTAGGAAAAAACTATTTGGTTTGCTCAGAGTAAAAGAGAAATATGGGAGATGGAAAGAATGAAGACCGTGAAAGTTTCACATAGGCAATGAAGAGTCTGGTTCCTTGGAGACTACTGAAGGATAACTTCTGTGGCATTTAAGGCATGGTCCTCACTACCTGCATTCACAAAGAGATCTTCCTTCTTCCCTTTAAAGCCTAGTACTACAATCCTCTGACAACCTGCATTACATTCAGCAGGACCATGTAGTACTATATCATATCATGTTGTTTTTTTTCCCCACTGCCTGGTACTAACAGGAGGTGACATTGCATGAGTGAGTTAATGTAGCTAAAGTAGCTGTGATGGTGTGGGCCATCGCATGAGCTGAAGCCAAGAGACTGAAAAAAAATTAAGTGAAGAAAAAAATATTCTGCTTTTTGAAAACTGCAGGATTCAGAGCAGACATTGCTGAATTATTAGCAGAGATTTCAGCAATTTTTCTTGGGGAGGGGGGAACTTATTACTATCTATTTATGGTTTTTCAGGGTTTATTATAATAAAGTATTTGCCAGTGGCTTACAGGGTGTTTTTAAATATTCAATTTGCTTGCTATTTTTGGCACTTAGTCTCCGAAGACATATGTTATCATTTCTGCACCTTGGTCAGCTAAAAATGAACAACAAATAAACAAGGGATTTGAGGTTATTTTTGCTAATTGCAGACTTCCTCTTAAGGAAACACTCATGACCAGTGATGGTTGAATTAACAGAAAAAGGCCCTCAGGAAGAATTTGCTGATGCTGTTATTAAAAATGTCTTGCAATCTTATGTTAATTCCAACAGCTTTTGGGGAGACAACAGCACTATGGGCTCTTTAGAGGAGCAGTCTATTAATTTCTGCTTTAGGAGCAGTCTCCCTGTGCCATTATTCACACAACTCCAGATGCAGCCAGCACTGAGCAGCAGGGGCTCTCTCTGTTTTGGGCTCAGTATCACTGTTTAACTTGCAGTTTCACTGTATACCAAACCTCACCCCAGATTAGCCAGTAGTCCAGGTAGTGAAGACACTCCTTTGATATTTGTGTTCTGACAGTGGGTCTGTTTGATTCAGAACAGGGAAATTAATTCAGGTATCCCCTTGGCTGGACAGTGTGTTGGGCTGGGTTACCTCTCTGCTAGATCAAGGAATACTTACTTATATAAAGCAAATAAAAAAAAAAAAGTTAGAAGACAGAGATGCCTTTTTTTTTTTTTAGGTTGTATAAATGTCATGTCTCATTTAAGTGGATTTCTGCTCTGAAGCAGGTTTTTAAATGTGGGAAACCAGCTTTTGGCCATTTTGGGGTGATTAAATCTGCCTGATTTGACCTCAGACTCCTTACAGGACATGGGAAATCTTTCTTAATTAAGGGCTTGTCTAAACCGATTCATCTCCAAGAAATTTTGAATCAAAGGCTTCTAATAAAAGTCCTGTTATAGTAAAAATGAATTCCTTACAGCTCCCTTTATTCCAAATTCTCATTGCTTTTTAAGTTTTACTGCACACTACCATTGTTACATGGAGAGCACCTCTCATTTCAGACGTCTCCCTCCATGTTCATTGGTATATTCCTGACAAAGAGCTCAGAAAAAAAGCAACAAAGTTATGAGCACAAGGAAATGTAGTTACATAGAAAGGACTGAAAGAGTTTTGACAGAGCTTTAAAGCTGGGAGCCTGCTGGTCCCAGCCTGCCCAGGAGAGGAGGCTGCCACTCTCATGGCTGACGCAGAATTTCAGGCAAGGGTGTTTAAATCAGTGAATTTCGTTCAATGTTACTGCTCTGACTTAACCTTATTTTAACCTTTGCATGACTGTGTAGAGGCTGTCGGTGTGAAGAGACACCAGGGGGATGTTAAAGCTGTCTGCATGGAAGAGTTCATTTTATAAATCTAAACTGAGCAGGCAGTTTGCTTGGAAACTATGTAAATTATTTAGCAAGAAGCAGTACTTGTGATTTGAGGAGAGCACTGCACATTGATAAGTTCACTTTGGAGAGGTCAGCAGCTGTGACTGAGTTGCTCAAGGTTCCCCACTCAAGATCTCTCCCTTGAGCTCTGTGCTGCAGTACGTGCTGGCAGGGAGCACTTCTGTGCGAGCAGAGCTGGTGACACAAGAGTGGCATTTTTGAGGGCAGACAAGCTGACGCTGTTATAACAAGAGATGCCAGGTTCAGTCTTCAAACCTGGTCACCCAACAGTCCTCAAGTTGTCATCTGAATCTAAAAGACCCTCAAACAGTCCTTGTGTAGATCCTGTGGAGCACAAGTCCAGGTTGTAAAGCTAATTCATTTGAAAACTCTCTTTGCCTTTTCCTCCTTCCCTTCCTCTTTTACTTTTTCCCCTGGTACTCCTTGAGTTGACGCTATCATCCTGATCTAGTCCCAGACTAGTAATTTCACACCTGCTGTTGTCTCTCTGGCCTTTTGTTATATTTTGACTGAAAATGTCAATTATGGACACAATTATTTGCAATCCTGAACAGATTTGCACAGTGTTCCAAATTTCCCGTGTGTACAATTCTTTTAATTAAATTTGCATTTTAGTTGCGTGTTTCCTGGGATTTTGGCTGGTGGTAGTAGTTTGAGAATGATGGAGCTCCATTTTTTCAGAACTGTGAAGGGTTTTGTACAAGCAGGTATGTCTCTCTCCATGTTAAGCTATCAATTTTGTGAGATTATTATTAGGAAGTGATAGTCTCTTTTGGAGGTTGTACGACTCAGTAATTTTGGAATTGTGACTTGGCTGTTTCCATATTGCTGAGTTGCAAATTTGGGTTTTGCTGAGTGATAAATTTTTATTTTACCAAGTTGTGACCTACAAAAAATAGCGAGCTGTGCAGCCAAAACTTGCTGAGAACTGGAGAGATCTGTGGTGCTTGGGGTTCTGAGGGACAGCGCTAAAGTTTTTCTGTTTATACTCTTAAACCTGCTTACAACAGGCCTCAGCTTAATTGCTCTGTTAACAAAACATGGAACCACAAATTCTTTTAAATGAGTGAGTAATAATCCCCTTCTAAGGAGAGTAGCTCTCCCTGGAGATATCTCTGTCCTTGTCTGCTAATGGGAAAGGAAATACATACCTTGATTTCAAGAGATATTGGATTTGGCTTCACAAGAATCTCCTGTATTTCATGCACTTTTAGTCTGACCTCTTATGTAGGAAGCAACCTAAATATCAGCCCAGTGACCATTCACAGGGAATGGGATGCTCAGGCCTTCTCCCAAGCCATATTTACTGCAAGAAGATCTTTAACTTTCCTCCAGAGTTTCCTTTGAATAGATCCACTTTAAGAGCACAGGTGAACAGGGAGCATCCAGGGCTAAAGAATGCTGGAGTGCACAAATGGTCCTGATGTCAGCCAAATGAACTGGATCATCCAATTATTTTCAATTACAATTCCGATCCTTTCCTTAATGTTTTCCTTTGCTGATATCTGTGTTGGTAATGCAGCCAGCTCTGGCTTTATGATCCCCCTTGTTGCAACGTGCTGTGCTTAATTACTTTGCCTCTGTAACAAACAGACATTCTGAACAATTAGACGATAATATGGAAGCAGGAGAGGAAAATAGCTCAATATACTTTCATTTTAATTATGCTGATAGTGCACCCCATGGTTTTGAATCAATGCTGGAATAATGTTCTTTTGATTGTCTTCAATAACTTTAAACGAGATCTAATAAATTTGTATTTTTATGTGAAGTTTAGAAGGAAAAATCCCTTTGCTGTTGATTTCATTTTCAATTGAAAATCACAACTCCCGTGATCTATACACTTGTGTTCTAATTGAATGTCCATCCCTATTGAACAAATCACTTTAACACCTTAATTGCTACACTGGAAGGGATTTCACTTAAGCACATGTTTGGTACTTTCCTGAGTTGCTGCCCTCTTGCAAAAACAACCCTCTTGTGTTTTAGAAATTGGTGACATGAGTAGAATTATATTTAGGGCTTTTTTTCCCTATACACCTTCACAAAATTCTATGTATAATTTTTTTTTTTTTAAAGCTAATAAGCTGACAGTAAGCAGAGTAGACTCTTTGCATGTAGGAAGGAAGACTGGTGTCATAAAATGAATGCCCAGCTGCTTTTGTTCTTTAAAATTAAATTAATCTAATTTGGGAAGAGCTGCTACTGAGCCGTGCTGACACTAACACATAATTTTGCTGTGCTGTGCTACACAGCCACAGGTGTATATTTAGCACCATAGATTTTCTTCATCAATACCCCTATAATAAAACAATCACCACTAAACCAGTCAGTTTTCCAAAGGGGTATGGGGAGCACACAGATGAACCCCTTTGTTAATACAATTCACATGAAATTACCACAATTTTCAAACTATGAATTTTGACAGCTCTCCTAATATTGAAAAGGAGCTAAGGCACATGGAAAGCCTCTATGAGCTGCCCTGGTAGTCTTGAAATAAATAAATAAATAAAGCAAGCAAAATTTCAATAGGGCATTCTAAAGCTCAGAGGATGTGATAAGAAATCAGTTTACATCATTGGGAAATGTTTAGGGTATTTAAGGAAATGCCTGAATGTGCTGGGCTTAGTTTCTAACAAGGTCAGTAAGGGCCATGCTGCTAAATGAAGGTTCAGTTCACATGTCTTGTACTCACAGTCTTTCCTGGGTAATGTCTGGAAGTTTCTGGTGTTTGGCTGCCCAAACTCAGCTTTATAAGCCTCAGCACCTCTTGTCTCTGAGTGTAGAAACTGTCACTGAGGGCAGAAGCTGTTTTAAAAGCCTTAGTTTGTGATGAGCACTCTCGGGAATATTTGGTTTGGTAAAGGTTTTGCACAGGTAAATCCGGTTCTGAAAATTCCAATTTATGTTTTCACAGTATTTTGCTTTGCCAATAGGGCCCCTTGAGCAAAAGTTTTGGAAGGAAAGCCAAAGATCTACTTGATTTATAGTGATCAGGAGGACAAATGGTGCTGCTTTCCAAACTGAAAGTTGTGTTGTGCCAGGCAGCAGGTACAGCTGTCAGTGGGAAATGTTATTTGGTATCACCTGAGTTTCTCAAGCACAGCATAAGTGAAGTGCTTCCTGTAATACAGAGCAGTTATGGATAATATCTGTAAAGTAATTGCCATGCAATCACTGCTCCACTGCCAAAGATTCCAGTCAGTTGCTATGAATCTTGCAGTAAAAATCCTATTAGGGACAGTGCAATGAAAACATCACAAGTGTTTGGGAAAATGATGTGAGGTCAGTCAGTCTGATTTGACTTGATATGGGTGTTCAATAGAATGCACTGCCTGGTGTTGAGAGCTTTTTCATTTCAAGTCTGAAAAGTGGGGAGCCTCTCAGATGGGAAACAAGTGGAAAGATGGAATGCAATTACCAGTATTCCTGGTATCTAGAAAGAAACAAGAACCTGTTGTCCTTTGGGTGACTCTGGGTGCTGTGCTCTTTTGGAAAACAGACAAAAAATCCAAGTACAAAATACTGGAAGGTTGTTTTCCTGGTACGTGGCAGATTTTTGATGAACATTGTTTTTTTACTTAAAAGATGTAGGCTTTTATTTTTGTCTGTGGAAATTAGATTCCTGATGGCAAATCTAACTAACTTTTCTTTGACTTTTCACCTAAACTAGAAAAATGTTATATCTAATCTAAATCCAATGCCTAATATTTTTTATTTTTCTTATCTAATATTGCAAAGTGTCCAACAGTATTTAACCTTAGTTCTGAGAGTTCATTGTTTTCTTCTCTCTAGTGATAAATATTTGCTCTTTGCTTGGAATATCTGTGATCCTTCCCTGTAGGATACCCCTTTGTCATAATTTTTAGCACGCGTAATATAACTTTTTTGATGACTTTCACTTGAAAGCAGTGAGAAAAGGGATCAATTGTCAGCTGCTTTTATAACATTTATAAAGTTGAGCAGGGCTGTGATTTCCCTGATGTTCTGCAAACTGTGCTTTCCTGAGTATTTGTGCTGAGTCACCAAAAGCAGGATCTCATCATGTACCTTTTGCTGTCTACATTACCAGCCTATATGATAGTCATTGTTTTACTCCCTAAACTGAGCTGTCAGACGAGCAAGCTGATTGTACCTCATTAAGGTTCTGCAAAATGCTCAGCTGTGTTTGAAGGAATTTGCTGTAAGGTGGCTGCAACTTTGCCTGACCTTTAATATAATTTATTTGGTTTTCTTCCACCAAGGTTCTCAGTCAGCAAAAGAACTATTCTTACTGGGCTGATTAACGTGAGGAAGTGTCTCCCTTAGCCAAGGGTGTAAGTTAGGTGTGGGATTTCTCTGGTAGCAGGAATTCAGCAGAGGTGAAGGAGCCGTGTGGTAAAGGCTGGTTGGTGTGAAATGAGATTACATGGGAATGGGCATTTTGGCCCAATGTCTGGGGCAAAACATCTCCTTTGCCATATTATCACATTCAGTGTCTCCGCCTGAGCTCTCCACAGTGCAGTCAAAACCAAAGTGGTCCACAAGAACTGGTTTTCCACCCAGAGGAGGGGATCCTCCAAGAAAGAAAGGCTGGGGCTGGATGCCTTGACCTGCAAGAGCTCTCAGCATGGTGGTGGGAGTTTTTCTCACAGAGGAACAAAACTTAAATGATATCAATGCTGTCCTTTCCATTAATATCTATTCTTGTGAAACTGAATTTTCTGTTTGCTTCTTTAACTTATTCAGTCCCTTTACAAAGATTTTAGTCCATCCAGAGGAGTTATTGCTTTGGGGATGCTGTGGCTCTATGTCTGACTGTGTGATGTGAAAGTGTCCTGTGGGTGCATTTTGGGTTTCCTGCTTTCAGATCTGCCAGCATCTGCAAATCTTGAGGGTGGACTTGGAATACTCAGTCATCCAGTCTCCCAGACTGGCTGTGCACATGCAATGTGTTCTCTGAGAATGGATACTATTTTCCACTGAACCTTTTTTTCTTCTCCCTAATTATTCCCTTTTCTTGATGCGCTTGGCCAGTTTCTAGGGGCTTCCTTCTCAAAGAAAGCCATTGGAGAGTCCTGCTCACCGATGACCTGGAAATGTTCTTATTGCTAATGTTTTCTTCATAAAAGTTGTTTTTGAAGCCTTATAATCTAGTGTTCAACCTAGCCCAGGAATTAGAAACATCAATTTTTGTGTTTGTGTGATAGCTCTGTTGTAAGCTGGTGTTGTTACTATAACACTGGTAGAATTCCAGTGGGGATTTGTGCATTGTATTTGGGGGGACTGCTTGGTTCTTCCCTTCACTGATCTGTTTTTCTTATCAATATTCGTCACGCTCCAGCAATGTTATATTTGCTCTTTCTGCAGAACACCAACTTCTGGTCTAAAATTTCTGTATTTTATGCTCCACTGAGGTAGGGAATGGATTTCCTCATGTTGTATAGCTGGGATCTATACAAATATCCTCTCACTGCCACTTGGAGGAATCTAATAGCTTAAGTACTTCATTAGCAGACTCCCACAGTTTCTACTGTTTCCTGTTGGCAAAAGGGAAACTAGAAGAAATATTAAGCATTTTTTTTCACCCTTTGCTTTTGGTGCATCCACAGAAACAAGCCCATATTCAGCTTTTTCCAGTGCTGTGCTGGGAAGGCTGGCATTTGTATTTAAAAGAGGAATGTACTTTTGCATTCAGTGGTTGCAGAATTCAGTGAGACAGAGTGTGTAACATGAACTTGTAGGAATCAATTCTGTGGTTGAAGAAGAATCAATGACCCTAAACAGAACTAAAAATAAGGGTAGTGCTCTTTGAAGTGTTTACACTGTCACTGTGGAGTAGCTATGAATACAGGACAGGTTGGATACTGTTTGCTTATACTACCACATGACCTGAAGAGAAGCTGTTCCATATAAATGCAAGGATTCCTGTATTTTTGAGTAAAGTTAAAGGTTTTGTAGCTAAGTTGGCAAAAATTATCTGCAAAAATATAATATTCCATAGCTGATTAGCTCTGGAGCACATGATGTCAAGATGTGGGATCCTTTGGAAACAAATGAGCCTAAATTTTATTGAAAATTATTGATTTTCATGGTCAGAGGTTAACGAGGTTTGTCTTTCATTTAGCTCCCCAGCTCTGGGAAGAATAATGAAATTGCCTGAAGACACCGACCATTCAATTAAAATCAACAGATGAGTCAAGCATATTAGAGTTGATTTTTCGTACTCTATCAATTTTTTTTGCATTTTAGTATCTTGGGCTTTTGAAGAAGTGTGTGAAGGGATGTGGTTTTTTTGAAACACATGGCTTGCTTTATATATATATATATATATGAGCCTCTGATGCCTGAGTGATAGGAATGCACCCTAAGACAAAATTACATGCATTAGACTGGCAGAGCAGGATTGATTAGATAAGTGTGCTGGGGAGAGGGAATGCATATAGAAGAGAACAGGGCAGGGAGAAAATATCAGAAGACAGCGAGATAGTTTTTCTTTTTTGTACTTAAAAACTTCATTAACAGTTTCTCTAGTGCACTAGACAGAGCTAAAACATTCCTTCCTGTTTAATTACTGGTATTGTGCAAATACACACAAAAAACTAAGGGTGCCTGAGGGCTGCATCACTGATGCCTCTTCTCTCTGCTGAGCCTCTGCATTTCATTCCAGTAGCAGGATGCTTTTTTCCTCATTTAGAGGAACTTAATACCTGTGATATTTCTGCACCTCTGACAAATTTGGGGAAAGCAGGACATAAGGCTCCTTCTGAGACAAGATGGTGGAGTTTTCTGGCACTTTGACCTCTGTTGCTCCAGCAGAAATGGCTCATGTAAGAGCAACTCCAGAGGTTGGAGGTCACCAGAGCACTGTGTGTCTGTGCCATGTGCCTTCTCAATGCCGGATAAGGTCATTTCTGTATGGCAAGGGAATTACTCAACCTTTTCCTTCAGGTTCCCAAATACTGTGGGAATCCCTGCCTGCCTCTCTGTGGCAGCTGTGTATCACTGCCTTCCCTCTCAGCTGTACCAGGTGTCAGAGATGCTGGTGGGACTTGAGGGGAAACCTGGGGGCTCAGCACTGCATATCATGTGTTACAGCTGCTTCTGCTCAGGGGAGCTGCTTTTTTACCCAGAAGTAACTTCTATCCAGCTTCCCACATTGCTCTGTTACCCCGGCATAAACTGAGAGTGAGTCTGCTGAAAACTGTGGAGCTGCTGCCTCCATAAAGGAGAAGAAGCTGGGAGTAAAGCCTGACTTTCTCCTCTCTTTATTTCTCTTCCTGTGTAGCCTCTACACTTTTTCAGGACAAAATGAGAAGAAAATGAAGACAAAAGGAAATGCCTTTTGGCATGCTTTTGCCCCGTCAGTATTGCTCATTTCCCAGAGAAGAGAAGCTCGTGGTTTAGATGCCCTTCTTGTCTACTCCGGCTGGATTAGACAAGGGACTCCAGCCAACTCACACACTTAGCATTTCCTTGTCAGGTTTCAAAGCTGCAGGCTTTCCTACATGTTCTCTTTTCCCGCATTTCTCTCGTGTCTTTCTCACGTTTTGAAAGTGCAGAAAGGAATTTCCCACCTCAACCGTGACTGACTCAGTTCTGCCAAACCACGGTGGCACGTAATTGTTATCCACTTGTGAATAAACTGAGGTCTCTCGGAAAGAATTGGTTTGTTAAGTAGCTGAGAAAAAAAGGAACTGGAGAAATCTAACCTTAGTAGGTTAAATTAGATGCTATATGGTGGTTATTCATGGAAACAGAGCAGAGTTGCTGACCAAAAGGAGCTTAAAAGTGGGTGCCCGTGAAATCTCAGCAGTTGCTCAATGCTCCACGAGCGTTCTGGCTGGATGGAATGCAGAATGACATGCTCCTGGGTGAGTTTATAAAGGCAAATATTTTGACAAAGAAATTTAATGAGAGCCTATGGGGCTTAGTAAATGAGCTTTGTGGTGGTTTGAAGGGATCGTTGAACATGCTGATCCCTAAGGAAATCTGCCTCTCTCTCCCTCTTTTTTGTTGTTATGCCTCTGCCTTGCATAATGGGGCCAAACCACTCAGCAAGTGTGGTTTAACAAATCCCCGAGCTCTGTTGTTCCAGGAGTCAAAGGTGAGTGGGAGGGCTTGATCTCCCCATGGCATGTGCCTGAGGTGGGAGCTCCACCCTGTTGCATACCCTGAGCAAGCTGCAGCAGAATAAATTGTTCCAGGCAATGAGCTGAAAGTTTGCATGGAGGTTCAGGCACTGTGCTTGATATTGCTCAACTGAGAGCATTATTCATCCCAGCAAGGTGCTTCTGAGGGCGAGAACAGACAACTGATGTTTCTGCAGAATTTTTGACCTTTTGCACAAAGGAGTAGTGAAGGTGCCAAATGACTGCAGCCTGGTTTTTGTCCTCTCTGTGGGCAGAGGCAGCAAAGAGGATTGCTTCCTCTGAAATCAAGCTGATTTCTTCACAAAAGGCTGCAGGAAAACCTAAAAAATGGCACAAGATCTTTAGAACTAGAAATTCTACCACTGTGGGATACCAGAAGTTGTCTGATAACCAGTGAGGAAACTCTTAGCCCAAATCAGACTGGAGTGGCTGGTATTTTGCCTCTTTCTTTTCATGCAGATGACCTATACTATATGGGGCAAATTTCTGTTTGATGTAAAGTCTCTAAAGCTTGTAGTCATGAAGGAAATCTTTAGACCATGGGACAAAACAGGTCCCATGGTCAAGGATATGCAGGGATATGCAGACCCACACAGCCAGTAGGGCTGATGGCTCTTCTCAGTGCTGTGTAACTGCCTATTGATAAGACTGTCCAGTGATGCTGCTGCCTGCAAAACTGAGAACTTCTATTAGAATCTGCATCTGCTACAAAGTAGTTTTTAAGAGAGGTGTCTCTTTTAGCACATGTGATTCCTGTCAAATGGTTCCTATTACAGAGTGGGAGATTTTTCATGTAAAGCAAAATATTTGCTGTTTTTCATGTTGAAATCTTCTCAAGTTCGAGACAGGACATGTCCTTTAACCTTCGAAGGTACCAAGAATGACCTGAAAATACAGACAGTAGGCCAAGACAGACAGTGTGTTCAGCCACATGTGTGGAGTGAGTGTGAGACCAGGCAAAAAAATTCTTCATGAGCTGTTAGGCAGAGTGTGGGGGACCTGGCTCAGTCCCACCCCTACTGCAGTGAAGGTTCTAATCTTCGTACATTGTCCCGTGAGGATGTTCATGAAACTCTCATGTTGTTGGGAGAGTTCAAACTTGAAAGATTTTATAACATTTGCCAAAGAAATTATTATTTTGAGGGTTTTCCATTTTGTTTTCAGATTCAGTGGTGCTGGTGTGGTCCAAAAGATGGATTTCCACAGATACGCTGTATAGACACCCCCTGACTAATCATGAGCTACAAAGAAACTAAATTTAATCAGTCTCTCGGAAGCACCAAAAGCTGAAGTTCTTATTTCAATCTGATTTTGTTTCTATGGTGTCCACAGCAGCAGAACATTGTAAAAAATTAGCATTCATGCTCTAGCCTTCAACAGTTACCCTGTGTGAATATCATGAAAGCTATTTCATCATCAAGAAGATTAACCAAACGAAATAGAAAGGTCAAACACTAAAAAACAGTTAGATGAGCATTTCCATCTACAGAAAAAATCAATCAAGAATGAAAATTGGTTTTCCAATCCCAGTAACCCCAAATGTATGTGAATGTGTATCTCTGAAGAGCCGAAAAGACAAACTGCTCCTGTCCCACCTCTCCAACAAAACACACTTTGGGAGCAATGGAGAAGTGATGGGTTTATTTCAGAAGTTCTAAGCACCAGCACATTCTGCTCAGTTCAGAAAGGGCTTCTTGAATGACTGTGACCTACAGACAACTAACAGTTTTCTACTTTCCACATTTTGCTGGCACATTTTGAGGTTTCTCTCATGTTGTGACATTGGCCATATTTGGGAGGGAAGGGTCCATGTGGCTACAGATTCTCTCCACAACACCAAAGAGAATAACAATATATTTCCTTTAGAAAAGGAATATAGGCAGCAGGGCATGGGTAGAGCAATCCTCCTTCCATCTCTTGCTGCCTAGGACCCAAGTTTGGTGCTTTTGGATCATTGTCTTTATTGGTCCTGCTAGACCTCTCTTCCATACTGGTACTTGCATGCTTTTGGAAATTTCTATGTCCTCTTTCGCCTCAACCAGGTGCATTAATGATGCCCTACATTTTTTTTTTATTTAAGCTTTCCTAACAATTCCTGGTATTTTTCTAGCCATTGTGTTTACTTTTGAGGATGGAACTGAGTGTCACTGGGAAAGACTCCACCATCCATATGTTGACTGGCAATAGGTAATGTAGAGCCTATTGATTTGCATGTATAGACACTTTTCCCAGCATGAAATCCTTTCATTAGCAAAACAGGATTTCATCTTCCATGTTACCATCCAGTTCCTGAGTACTGCAAGTTCCTTATGCAATAGTTTGTGGTCTCCTTTAGATTTGATTATCCTGAATGATTTTATATCACCTGCAAACTTTGTCTTTTCACTATTCATCTCTTTTTCCGGATCATTTGTGAATAGAAGTGTACATTTTCTAGTCTGTAATGATCCACCTTCAGAAACATTGATTTCTGCCTCTGAAATTTGCCTTTTGAAAAAGCATTACAGAATTCAATGAGAATTGAGAACCTTCACAGAATCCTTTTGGGGCTGTTTCATGAAATACATATATTCAGTAGCAAAAATCATCAAATACCATCACTTCTGAGCAACTGCCCTATAATTTTTTTGATAGAGAAGAGCTGTATGTGTGGAAGAGGTTGATATTGAATGCGTTTAGTGGTGAATAAAAGTGACTACATAAAAGTGTAGAGATTTTTATTTTGTTTTAACTTCCCAACCCCTGGTGGTAGGAAAACAGCCAAAAATTTAGAACCACAAGCCTTTTCACCCGTATGTTTATTTTTCTTTATGTTAGAGGGTTTTTTTTTTTTTTATATTCACTTTGACAGACCTATGCTCTCTCTCAAAGCAGTGAAACCCCAGTCCCTAAGCTTGGCAGAAACAAGCAGCTGGTTTTACTGAGCTGTCCAGCTCTACTAAAACATACTGTCTAAATGCCCAGTTTGGAGCAGAAGGTACAAAATTTCTGGCCAAAATAGTCATTTCCTTTGGGATAAAATTGTTTTATTTTCTTGCACCTGAGCCTATTGCTCCAGGGAGGATGTGGTCATTCACCATCTTTCTAGGTGTGAGCCAAGACTCAGATCCCTCTTCAGGTGTCCACAGCCATGACACTGCAGAATCTGAGTCTTGAAGCCACCAAGTCAGGGCTTAAGGCCTCAAATCCTTCATTACTTACATATATTTCCTATTAGATGTAATCATCCTGAATTGCGATTTACCTTCATTGTGGATAACAAAAGAGGAAAACAAGGGCTAAAGAATCTTGTGAAAGAGTCCTGAAAATCAACCTGGATTTATTCAGACATCTACAAAGTAACAAGGGGCCATTTCTTGTGCTTCCTTCATTAATTTCTGTTCCTGTACCCTTGTTCCAACCAGATTTTCAGTTTTGGCACAGTACACGTTTCTTCCCTGTGCCTGAGAATCACAATTCTTTTTAAACTTTTGTCCAATACCATCATAGACAAACTACAGGTCAGCTTCCCACTTTTACTCTCCTGCAAAGAAAACTTGAGTTCTGGTGTCATTCAGCAGCTGGGGGATGATCACAGTTAATGCCATGCTTATTTCAAGAGTGTCAAGGTCGCTTGTCTAGAGTGCACCATAATAAAACCTACTTTGACAAGATTAAACCATATTCAATCCCTATTACAAAGCAGTTCGATACAGACACAGTCTGTTGTGTCAAGACACCCAAGTCGTGAATTTATTTTTATAATTTACAGAATTAGTTCAAAGGACTGAAAATATAAAAGTGGTATGTCAGCATAGCCTGGCTACTTAACAACCCACTATTGTGCTTTAAAATAGCTTATTTAAAGCTTCATTTACTGTTACTCGAATAGATGAGCTACGTTAGCTTTTATGCAAGTGCTGCTGCCTAAAGAATCCAAGCAAAGCAGTAACTAGACACAAACAATCACTTCACCTCTCCTGAAGCTGATAATTTTAGTGTATGTCAGGTATTCAAAAAACAGGTTTTCAGAGTAGCAAATAGTTGCAAGATGACTCTGAAACATGAATGCTTTCATAACGGTGTAAGAGCTAATGACCAAGGGACAGCTGCCTCACTGAGGGCAGTGGCATTTTTTGTGCTGAGAGCAGTCAAGCTGGAATTTTACCCTGCAAGTTTAACACAGTAGTTGTGTTTTGTCATTAACACCTTGGCTCCATCAGCTGAGAATGAATCAGTTCTGCATTAGCTCTTTCCAAACCTCAGAGAAGTTTTCTGGGGAGGCGTAGTCCTAGAGAAGCAAACTTGAGGCTGAATCGGATTACGGGCCGCATGCGAGTCCATCCACCAGAACAGTAATTACACCGTGGTGATTCTGCCTTGCCTCTAATCCTGTTTTCCATTCTGTAACTCAGCTATCTTTCTTTGCAGTTATTTCTGATTTAATTCGCTATGCTTATTGCATCCTGTTCCCCTGTCCTGAGTGTGGGCAGAGCTATTGTTTCGTATCAGAGAGCCAGCAATGGGAGAGAGGGAAGTGGAATTTCTTGTTTTCTATCAAAAACCTGACAAAATGCCTCCTGTGGTGCTTTGCTGGTTCAGTGCAGAGCTCTCTGGTGCACAACTGAAGTCCAAGCACCTCCCAAAACAAGTGTCAGGGATGTTGACAGTGCCGTTGGACTTTGATCAGGCCCATTGGAAAAAGGCTTAGCACTTAGGTTTCTGCAGCAAATGATGTCGGTACATGTGTGTGCCAGTCTAACGTCTGTGGCTTTAAGACAAGGATACCAGCGCCATCTAGGTAGCTGGGGAGTTTGGTGCAAAATCCTTTTAAACAAAGGTGACACTTCTGGCACTAGTTTTGACAGCTGACCTTTCCTCAGATCATTGCACTCCTAATGGATCTCTTAACATGAGCGGCACTGACACATGACAGAATTCCTCAGGCGTTCAGATGCTCCACGCAAGTTCATTAGATGTTACAGTTTACTGTCAGCTACAGTCATACCCCGCAGCTGCTGGGGAAACAGGGTATTTCTGCAGGTGATGGCAAGAATATGTCACCAAACTAGTACTCTGCATGGCCAGGGTGGCTGGCACTGTCAAGTGCTTCAAGTGCTCTCAGCCGGAGAAATCTGCCTTTCTGGATTGGAAGGGACAGCCGTGGGAGAGAGCAGCTGAGGGGGAGACAGAATTATTCTTTGTTTTGTGTCTCAGAGATGCAGTTAACTTTTCTAGTTATGCTGTTACACTTTTCAGAGAGCCCCAGGAAGACACTGATCTGAAAGGTCACGGAATAGGGCTATGCAGCTCAGTAAGCACACGGCAGGTGTGAGGCTGAGTGAATGTCAATCCATAGGGTGCGTGCTTAGAGCATTGGCTTGGGGCATGACATTGCTTCATGTTCCTTCCAGAGCCCATCTCTAGCGTTATTTGTGTGAATAAAACTCAAATGCATTCTGCTGGAGAAGTTTTGCTGTATTTCACCTTTTACCCCACAACCAAAACAGTTCTGTGATTCCATGGCTCTTGACTCTGAAATCCTCCCTTCTTGCAAAGGGATCTCCTGGGTTTACTGGTGGACTTGGCAGTGCTGGCTTAATGGTTGGACTTGATGATCTTAAAGAACTTTTCCAACCTGCCTGATTCTATGACTTTAGCTTCTCTGTGAAGTTAATGCAGAAGGCATTTGGAGGTCCTCCTGTAGCATCTCCTGCTGATCCCCTGCCCAGCAGCACATACTGATTAGATCGTGGCTCATTAATCATGGGGAGTGTCTCTTTCAGTGTTTCCAAGATATAGAGTTATATCAGTCAGCACAAATAATTCACTGGTTTTGGATTACATTGTGACATTTTTAGGAATAGGAGAGTGATGGGATGTTTTCTCCAGCTCAAGAAGCTTTCCACTGGCTGACCACCTTCATAAATATTGCTATTGGCAGGGCTAGGGGTGGTCATTAAAACAAATCGTTTTGATATCTAGTCATTTCCTATTTCAGTGAAATCGTGAACCTTATAGATCCAGAGATACCCTGGACCAAGTGTAACTGATCTGGTTAATCAATTAGCTCTTACGATAATTAATTTTCCGGATTAAAAGGGAAGTCCTGTTGTGAGCTATACAAATTAAGGAGTGTTGTTTATATTAGGGCTCTTCTCAGACTACAGTCAAGGCTCAGTGGGTATTTTAAGAATATAATTTTTAAATCTTAAATATTATTTGTGGAAAGAGTAAAAGAATATTCTTTCATTATCTATCAGCTTTCTGCTTAACAGCAACAGCACCCACGAGAGATGAGTCCAGCTACTGAATCACAGGAGCTGAGAAGGGCTGAAGTTCAAATTTTCGTTCACAAATGTACTCTTTAAAGTTGTAGTCAATGCACATAATGCATGTATTTTCCCTTGGTAGTACTTGGGGATAAAATATGTGTAATTTCAATCTCTGCTTGTGAATTTCAGTTTCTGCAGCAAACAGCAATGAGAGTGTAGTCTCCCTCCCTTCCCATGCTGCCAGCCATGTATTTCCTCCCTCTTTCCCTATAGTTTTAACATTTGTTCAGTCTCACAGTGAGTTGTATCTGTCTTACGTAACTGAAAATTAGCTCTGAAAAAAAATTTAGCTTTCAGTCAGTGTGCAGCTAACCCTGGAGAAGGGAAGGATATGAGCTGTTTGTTGCTGAGAGTGAACAGGGAGAGAGACAGGGCAGCCCCTTCTGGTCATCACACAGATTGTAGATAATCAACTGCGGAGTTTCACCTGAACTTCAAGGATTTGTTTGGGGATTCTTGGAAAAATATGGGCCTCTTTCTTTGAAGTTTAGGGACTTGTCTTGGAGGTGTTTTTTTTTTTTTAAATGAAAATATGACAACTTCTGTAGTATAATATACTTCTGTCATGAATATGAACAACTCCTTCCACTACATACACATAAAAAGGCTTGCACGAGTAAAATAATCATTCTTGTGTTCCAGGAAGGAAAGTGAGTTAGAAAACTTACAAAGTCTTTAGTAGACCTTATTTTTTGATTCTTTTAAACAGAAGTTGGCTCTGCATTGATGCAATTCCTGGCATGGTCAAGCACCTTTTGCATTTGGTAGGATGGGTCTGAGCATAGTGCACCAGGTAAATGCAGTGATGCTTCCTCGAATCATTTGAAAGCAGAGTAGGTAGTTTACTCTATTTTCACCTGTTCTAATAAATCTAGATCAGGTGCTAAGGAATGATGCAGCTACCTGTCTGCTCCTCAAGAGTCTAAAAGCATTAGTGCATTCCTCTAAATGAAATATGTTCACTTCATATCATGTTACAATACATCATGTTGTAAAACAACATGACAGCGTGTCAGGATGTGACAAACAACTGGTGCAGTGCATTAAGGAATTTAAATGAAAATTAGTTTAGACCATTTTTCTTCCCATCAGCTGGAAGAACAAGGGCTTGGTCTGACATTTGTAGATCAGTTAAGTAACAGAGAGGATCTGTGTGTTTTTAGCCCTTTGCAATCCCTCATAGGTGGTCTGTGTTGGTGGACATCTTTGGGCATGCTTAGTTGATTGTAATGATGGGATTCTTCGAGAAAAATCTTCAAGAAGATTCTTCAGGTCTTGGGGAAAGGCAAATGGGCAGTTATTAACCTCCATTGCTTTTTGAGATGGATTTTGGCAGTTTTAAAGAAAATATTTTCATATACACACATGATTTTGCAGTCACCCTGGTGCTCTGTCTTTCTGAAAGACATGGTTTCACAAGAGCTTCTGACTCAGCTTCTCTTTCTTGGTCTGCTGGACTCTCTGGGTTAAATTTTATTCATGATTATTTTGGGAGTAAACAGATTTAGTTCCTTAAAAATTATTTCCTTTTATTATAGTTAACAAAGAGCAGAATGTGGTCTGTAAAATTATGTATTCTAGAAATTATATCCAGCTAATATTATTGAGACAACTCCTATTAATATTATGCTACAATGAAAAATGGCCATTTCTTAAACCTTGTACTTTAGTTAAGAAACTAGAATCTTAGTTAAGATTCAGAACTCATTCCTGTTTCTGAGTCTATGACTGCTTAGTTTAATTAATGAAGTCTTATGAAAAGCTTCAGGAAAGGTTTTAAAAGTTGAAGTTTTTGGTGAAGTTGGTTTTCAAGACTTTGCTGACCCTTTGGAAGAATTTCAGGGTTGATTTTCTTTTATAGACTTTGTGCTGCTGATATCCATTATGTGATTCTCATCTAGATACTTTATAATTCCATTTTTAATTGACTTTGAATTAAGTATCCATTTTTTCATTCAAAATCACTCCCTTATCAAAAACTCCTTAACCAGTCTAGATGGCACTTAATTTACCATTTCAGCAGTTTCTTGCAAGAGCAATATTATGTAAAATGATTTCAAATGTTAATATTTTGCAAGCTTGGGGGGAAAGAAACTTTAAAAAGTAATTCTTTGAGAAACAGCTTATGCAACTTGTTTCAAAAGTTGCTGGAAGGAGACAGACAAACAACATGTTTGCACAAGCCTTGTTTCTTTAGGAAACCCAGCTGAAGACAGAGGTCTCAAACCAGCTGGACATCTGGTAAACTTCTGGCTTGCTATGGAAGAGTGTGGGAGCTGGAGAATATTTTTGCATCAAACATACCAGAAGAACCCAAAGCAGCAAAATTCCCTTTTTATCCATAGAATTGGGATGTTTAGCATATAATGGTCTGTATTCAAAATTAAAACCGTATTTGTTTATTTATGATTTCTTGGTACTTGGACTTTCAAGATAGATACAACTTTGTCCAATGTTTTCCATCTCCTATAAACAAAGAGAAGAAAGCAGATAGATATTATAGATCATGCCTTCTTCCTTATCATTAATTTACATGGGATCAAGATCTGACAGAGAGCTCTGAATTTTTTCCTGGTTTAGTAGGTGGTTTGTCTTATAAGCTCATTCCTGGGGAAATCCTTGCAGGAAATATACTCTTGGGGGGAGCTTTGTCTAACTCTCACAAAAGTAATTGGGAACTTCATTAGAGCTGGTAAAGGTGGTAGTAATCACAGGACTTGGAATAGCATGTCCTTCCCTCAGGGCTACAAGAAGCTGTGCTGTAAATGACATTACTGCTCCAGGAAATCTTGGAGAATTGACATTACAGCATTTCAGTGTGTTTTTCAGTCAGTAGCCTCACTTTTTGAGGATAAACTTTTTATCTGCACCTGAAAGTGCAAATTTAAACTTGTTTGTTGAACTAATGATTGCAAATTTTTTGGCATGTTGCTCAGCAAGTAGAGAATTTTAAGGGTAATTGAAGGAATGAAGTTAGTGTTCAGTCCTTTGGAAAATGCATTTTTTTGTGCACTCAGAAATGGCCATTTTCTACCTCTAGTGTATTAGACATAAATGTTCATTCAGGTAACATATTGCGTTGATGTTTTCTGGAGATTATAAAACCAGATTATTCTAGCACTGTGTGTATTTTCCCAGTTAGTGTATAGGAGGCAATGGGGCAGATATGGACTGGGACATTCTAAAGAAGGACCAGGGAGTCCAGAGCATGATGCTTCTCTTTTGAGGGCCCCATGGAAATGCCTCTTCCAGATCTGCAAGAGTACTTTGCACATTAAGAGAACAACGGAGAAGAGTTGTCTCCTACTTACCTCAGATGGCACATTCTTAGGCTTAGCAAAAGATTAGACAATCATAGTTACATGGGATGTGCATGATGAAATTCACTGAACTGATTTCACATCCCACCTTTCCTGGTAAGACAAGACCCTGAAGCACATTTACCTCTCACTGGGTTCTGTCCTAGGACTGCTGCTGAACCAAAGTCATCTCTTCAAGGAAGAATTTCCCCATGATCTAGGGGTGGGGAGGTTGCACCCTCTGTTCTCTCTTTGGCATTTTATGGAATAAAACTCAATGAAAAACACCCTTGCAAATGTTTGGGTGATATTTAGAATAGATGGAGCGATTTGGTTACAACTTTGTAAAGGTTCTCCCTTTTTTACTTTGTCATTACCTGTGCTATCATGCGGAGTAGTTGTGTCCCTATTGAAGACAGTCCCTAAATGTCAAACCTGAAAAGATAGAGCTCTTTAATTAGCAGAGTCATTTTATTCCATGGATGCTCCTTAAGAGCTTCCCTAGACCCTATAATTTCTGCTCTGATAGATTGAAAATTTTTTTATGTTCACTTCTAAATGTCTTTGTTTCTTCTGTAACAGATTAAATTAAGTTTTAACAAGGCTTATGGTGAGATTCCTCATCATTAAAATAACAAATGGTTGAAAAGCTGCCTTCTATCTTGCAGAAATCTAACAGCATTAGTGGACCATAATCCAGCTGGTAACTGATTGCTAAACAACTGCAAAACCTTTCACACTTTGAGATGTTATCAGTACATAAAATATGTTTTCATGAAGTCTATTGAGCAGCTTATTAACAGAGGTTAAGGCAATGAAGCTTCATAAATTCCATTTAGCATTCAAAAATATTGTATCTGAGAGTTTCAGATTTTTCAGATTTAATTGTGTTTCTTCAATCTATTCTGGATACCTCAAGGTAATGGTTCCTGAAAGATGTGCAATGTTTTCTGGTTCTAGCTCAGTGTTTTTCTGGTTCTAATCAGAGCTAGTTTGAGAGACTAAGATATTTGTAGCCTCCAAAGATGGATCATTTTGTTTTGTTCATATTTTAAAGTTCTTGTTTCATCAGAAGGATTCTCTCATTTCCCCTTGTAGCCTTTGCAAAACACTAAAATGTTGTTGGCATTGTCCCAGTGATTCTGTCCTCATTTTACCACTTTCCTTAAAATCCTCCACAGTGAGAACACTCCATTCTAGCTGACTTGCCTAGGGACACATCCTTCCCAGCTGGAGGCCTCGTTCTCCATTGCATTGCAGATCTTTGATGCCATTCCTGCAGCACGAAGCTGATGCGCTTCTAGGATTTCCTTGCACCAGAGGGAAGCCCTGTGTGATGCAGGGCTGTGCATTCTCCCTTCTTCTTAGATAAGGAAGGAGCAAAGGACAGAGCTGTAGGGAATGCACACATCCATCCTCCAGCAGTTTCTGTCTGCCCTCACAGTTTCTTGGGCTTATGGGCACCCAAGCAAGAGCTGAAGTTGTCCTGAGGCTATTCTTGTTCAAACCACAGATAAGCAAGGAAAAGTGCTTCAGCCCACTGCATCTAATTGAGGGACAAGGCTGGAACAGTGCTGGGAAACATGACCTTTGTTATCTCTCTCTATTTTTGACAGCCAGAGAGAGCCCTTCCATCAGGCAACTGGCTGGAAGCAGTCAGTCGAAACTCCTGCTCAGTCCATCTGTCTGTCTGGATCCCTTGATTGTGAGAACCACAGCCTGTGGTCGCCTTTTAATACATCCTATTTTACACAAATCAAAGCTCTTTTTTCTTGCTGTCATTATGGTCTCATCCAAATTTCTTTCTGGAGAGTGCTAGCCTGTTCTCTGGTTTAATCTAGTGATCAAGCCTTTTGTAGTGTGTTAGCAACAGCATAAAGCATTTCTTGACACTTCTTAATCCTCCTGGACACTGAGTGCTTGACAGCAAGTTTTATGGGTTGTTGGCAATGAAAGTTATGAGTGCTCAGTTCACAGCTGAAGAATGGCACCACACAATATCCTCCTGGAATTGCAATTTTCCTTCATTTTCTTTGATACTGATAAGCAGTTTGGGTCCTGCTTACATGCTTTGCACACCAAAGGAGAACCAGTGAAAGGGAATTTTGTTGTTGTTTTTAATGCTGCCAGGATACCAGATCTTAGTGTTCAGTTTGCTGGATACAACATCTTGCCTATACAGAAATATTCAAAATCTATATACATTTTTGTCTCATTTATTTGTGCATCCTCAATACACTCAGAGAAACACCCTGTTACTAGAGGCTTTTACACTGTGTGTGTGTGGCTTCCCACACACACCCCAAGACTGCAAAACCCCTTCTCAGAATCTGTCATGTTACCGGGACTGTGTAGGAATTTTCCAAATCTCTTTTGAGCTTCATTGTCCTCAGACTACAACTTTGGGGTCAGCAACTGATCCTTACTACAGAAAGGACATATGGTATCAGAACTCAGTCCAAGGAATTTGGAAATCTAGTGGAACTAAACAAATACAGTTTAAAGTCTTTATTAAGTATGAAGAATCTGTTAGAGCTCTGTTAATTTCTGTAATAAATGCCCTTGAATTTTAAAAGTTATTATTTATTTCTTAGATAAGCCTGTATAGATGATTAAAAATGTTTTCATTGTGTTCAGGCTAGCAGATCCAGAGACACAAATGTTGAGGAATTCCATGCAGGAATTACATTTTAAGCCATTTCATTAATTTCCTGTTAGAGACTATTAATGTCCTATTAAATTTTAGTTGAAAGACTGCTTGAAAACCTGTAACCATTTTTAACCTAGACTTGCCTCTTATGTAGCAATTTCACAAAGCTACAAAAAATTGAGGTTTTAGTTTACTCTAAGGTGCTTTGAGAGAGCACCATGTAAGCGAGCTCCAAGGTCACTGCTTGGAGTGTTTTTTTGGAATGCCTTTAAAAACATGACTGGCAAGAGATCTCTCAAAATTAAGAGTCTCTGCACAGATAAAATATGACAGCCCTGTCTACTGTGATTACTTCAGTTAGGCAGAGTCATCAGTCGTTCCTGGTCATTCCCTTTGACTTTTGGATCCTCACTCTCCACACTTTCTCTACACTGCTGCCCACCTTGGGGCAATTTTGGGACAAGAAAGATCTCATTCAACTCCTTGGTCTTGCCTCTCCTCCCTGTTGTTTCTCTGTGTGCCTTCCTATCTGCCCCAGATAATAAATTTGATTTTTACCTGTCTTCACCCGCTGTATCTTGAAATGCAAAGGCACTCAGCCGAAACAGATAAGGTATTGGAGAGAAGAAAGATTTTCATCTCTGCCCTTCAGCTCCTGAAGGGATGTGTAAGCTGTACCAGGCTGCAACAGGAAATCCCTTGTAGGTATTTTTTAATACATATTTATTTATTTATGTGTGCTAAGGCAGGCCATAGGCCGGCTGCGCTTTATCACTTTGTCCTCTGCCATGTCCCCATGATGGTATTCAAATGTCAAGGGGAAGTCGTTAGTTTTGTCTCCTTAAAGAAAGTCCACATCTTTTGTTGAAGGCCTGGGTGCCATCTGGCATCTGCTGTACTTGGGCATCTGAGCAGCAGGAGGTGGTTGTGTGGGTCCAGAGGAGAGAAAGGAAGTATCTTTATGTCATTCCTTAAATAATTCTAAACTTCTGATGATCTGTGTGTTAAAAATAGGTTGCAGAAAAAAATCAGATAAGATGTCAAGAAATGAGGGAAAGGCAAATAAGAAGATTTGTATTTAGCTTTAGTCACAAAGCAAGCAGTGAAGGTACTGGGGGGCCTAAAATGCGTCCAGTCCTGAGAAAGTACAATTAAGACTTTGGCAGAAGTAATGACTGACCTGCTTTTCGGAGTAAGGGCATGGGGAAGAAAAGGGCCAGCCCATCCCTTGTGCTAATGCCAATCTCTTGGGAGCAAAGATAGCCAGACCTGGCTCAAACACGGCAGCTGTCCTGTCTGCAGCAGCTGGCTGGATTTGTGGCAAGGGCGGGGGAAACACTGCTGGCCTGTTAATTGGAAGTATTTGTAGATTAAATTTAGAAGATGGTGTTGTAGAAATTATACCTGCAGGAGAAGAAGGACCTGTTAGGGCACAGGATGTCTCATCCTCCCTCTCTTACTTCAGTGTGCACAGTTAATATTGCTGTTCACAGAATTGTGACAACTTCCACTCCAAGTCCCTGAAGATTTTCAGTAGAAGCCTCTCAGTGAACCAAGTAATTATCAATAATAGAGGAATTTCCATCTTTGAAGATGCTGAGCTCTGCTGTTGTCTTATTCCCTGTACCTGTCACCTCCTCAACATGGCTGAGTTAAGCATAAAGTACTTTTTGAGAACTTACTTGCCTGATCACAGCAGGATTTGGAGACAGCTGATGCCGTTGTAGCTTGCTAGGAGTTCATCCCATTCCTCTCTCCAGTGCCAGTCTCTTTTTGGTTAGTTGGGGTGACAGCAACTGGCTTGGGTGAAAAAGCGATCAGTCAAACTCAGTAGCACGAGGTCAGCATCCAAGCATATTGTCAGATCCTAGACCATAGGAAAATGAGCTGGTGGTACATTCATCTCTGATGAGGAGTCATATCTAAGTGTGCAATTTTGTAACAAGGAAAAGTTAATCTGTTAGAAATCAGAGAGAGACCATGAGCTGAGTGGTGCGTGTTGGTCCTGTCCTGTACATCAAGGCTTCTTGGTTTCTGGATGTGACATTCTGTCATCCCACAGATCCAGAGAGATTGTAGAGAGAAAAGAATGTGAATCTCATCTCAGCTACATGCCTGCCTCTCTCAGACAGTTTGCCAGAATCACTTGTCTCTTACTGAGAAAGACATCAGGAAAGGGATGTGTTTCAGGTGCCTGTCACTCAGAACAGCAGTAACAAGCTGTGCATCTCGCACTGTTATCGATCAGGAAAATTGCTTTAAATTAGCCAAATACCCCCCAGATCTCTACCATGTTCTGTTCTCTATTAAGAAAATTGATAAAGGCATTGTTCTTCCTCTGTTGCTTCCTATTGCTCTAAATTCACCTTGTGTTTAACATCGTTGCTGGGAACCAGTGAAGGAGTATTGCAGTAATGAGGATAATTCATAAAGGGGCCTTGTGCTGTTCAGAGATATTAGTGCCTGAACTACATCTAAAAAGTCCCAAAGTGGGTGGAACACACTTGCCTGTGAACTTCAGAGTGTGTGTGTCTGGGACTTAGCACATGGAAGTTCTTAGTGGCATTAGTGACTCAGGAACATCATTTCAAGCCTGCTTCTAGATGCTGCTGCTGTAATTGAGCATGCTCATTATTTATAGGCTCCCAAATTAAGCATTCATTTATGCTGTGTTTGGAATAAATGGAATCAACAACATGCCTTTTGGTGAAAGAGCCGCAGATGCAAACAGAAGCGTTCACGGCTTTCAAGTCTTGTGTTTGTTTACGTCAGTGAATGTGGACTGTTAGAGCAACTTCCACCGCTGATTATTTTCAATTAAAGCTTCAGGAATTTTTAGAGGAAACTGTCACAATGGTGTGATCAGGGATATTATAGCCTCTGGATGCAAATTAGCTACCAAACTTTCCAACAACAGATTTACAGGATCTGTTTCAAATTAATTGCCAACTGGCCATAAGCACCTCCAGCTCTTGCAGTCTGTCTCCACTGCGGATGGAGAAGGCTCTGTGAGTGTGCCCAAGCTGTTGGGCTGTGGGCGGTGGTCTGCCTGGGAGGAAAAAGGGATGAGAATGTTTCTGCAGTGTCCTTCAAGAACCTTTTCCACCAGAGTCTTCTCCCGGCAAATGCTGGATGCAAACCCAGCTCAGGTCCTGCAGATCAGTTCTCTCTCCAGCCACCACCCCTGAGCACCAGGCAGCCCCTGAATGCTGCAGTCGGGCAAGAGGAAAGTGGGAAGCCAGGTTCAGGTTACATAAATTTACTCCAGGCAGACCAAAGGTGTGTTCTTAAAAATGCATGGTGGTGTGGAATTGAAACAGAAAAGACTTGTGGTGTTCAGGACTGAGGTTCTGCAAGACAGTAAGATGCAGAGTAAATTTACGTGTTGTCTTTTTGTGTTGGCCAATACTTACTTCAGCTTCTGCAAGCATTTAAGCATTCTGTAAGCATATGAGTAAAAGAAAATACAATTTTTAACACTCCTTCAAGACATAAGCACCATTTCTTAAATTTGTGTCTAGTGTATAGCCAGCAGAGAGAAATAATTTTTTACTCTTCTTTCCTGTGGCATGACATCTAATAGTAACTTCAAATGCTTAACAATTTGTACATTTATTTTTAAGGCAATAAGACAGAGTCATTTACTCCCACAAAAGAAGTCCTTGTAAATTTTGGCAGTTAGGGTTTTTATTCCTAATACACATTTTTTATTATAATTTCTTAGGGGACTCAAAGTAATTTGCCTACTTAATGTTATCTTTAGTAAATCTAAATAAAAGAAACTTGAGCAAGATCTCCTGTGGCCCTGGTAGATTTATGCTTCCTGTGTCACAGTCACTGAATACAGGCATGATGTTGGTAAAGAATTCTTCATTTTGCTCCAAGAGTGTTTGGTGTGCATAATACTTACTGACATAGACTGCAGCTTAAATTCAGGATGGTTTTAAAGACCAGCAGCAGCAGCCTTTGGTAAATATATAGTGTAAATAGAGAGCACGGAGAAAGGATGAGTTGCTTATACTTTGGTGCCAGAGCTTAGACCAGAAGAGAAATTGAGTCCAGTGGAGTAGTTGTTGCTAATTTGAAGAAATGAATAAGTACCATTATTGCCATGACCATATAAAACAATGCAATATGTGCAAATCAGTAATTTAAAACAAAACAAAACAAAACAGGTAGTATGTTTTGGTGTTTTCCTGAAATAAGGGAGATTTTAAGTCGAAGAAAGCTTTCTATCAGATAGGACCCATCACTCAGCAAATTCTGGCTGGCAGTTTCATCAGACTGAAACATAAGGTATGGACTGTCTCCAGGACTTAATCCCTTAAATAGGAGTCTGAAGGAAAAGGAAAACATTTAACAGATATCACCTGTTGCATTGATAAATCAGAAACTTAGCATGAGCAGCTTCACTAGAAACCTTTGCATTGGTGTGTTTAGCACTGGACAGCATGCAATAACTGTATGTGAATTAATTTCTGTTAGTTTGTGTGTTGTTGTTTGATATTTACATAGTAGAACGATAGGGGCAAAATAGGAGCTGCAAGGGAATAGCAAACAACCAGAAGAAGCTGTTTGGCATCTTCTAGCTGGTGCCACCTGCTCAGACAGCTCATCTTTCCTGTGTATTTCATATGCCATGAAGGGAACCTTGGGACAAAAGGCAGAACAGGATGTGAGTTCAGCACTAGCACATTTAGGTGGAAACAAAAGCAAACAAAAAAAAAACAACTTGCTTTTTGCATTGTCCACCCCCAAGTCTCTTTATGGCTCTGTTGTAGCTCTTAGTTTCCCTTCATCATAAACCAGAATAGACTAATTTATCCAGCTGTGTAGATTGGAGAGCAATACCAGTAGTTTTATATTCAAGTTTAATGCAGTAATCAGTCTTTTAGAGGATGATCAGCAATAAACAGCATGCAATATTTGAAGACAGATGCCCTACTATGACCTACAGTAGGGTGGTTCTGGCAGAGAAGCCAAACTGTTGTTAAAATGCTTAATATTTAATTTGAAAGTTATGAAAGGTATTACGCTATCTAGCGATTAACAGCATCCCTGCTAAGACAAACTATTTTTTACCAGACACAAGTAATTTCTTCTGGCCTCTTGTCTTCAGAAGAGATGAGAAAAGCAAACATTTTGCAAAGATTATGAATGAATATAAATTATGCTAGGAATTAAACTGTCAGCTTGACCCTGTGTTAATCTGTGTGTGTGACACAGCTATGAAGAGCTGCAACTCAATATTAGAGCAGAAGAAGCTCTAAGAATAGAAAATATCATTTCATGTTTATTTGAAATCCATGGTTGATTTTGATTCAGCTGTCATTGTCACTCTTTTGTGTTTGTTTTCTGTAAATATTTCTGTGCTGAAGCTTTACTAATGAAATGACATCCAGAAAGTAGATATTTATCTAAAACAGTCACCAAAATCAGATTGTGAAATCCATAATAATTTTTGGCATTGTCAATTTGTACTGTTGTGACTGTTGCAATCCAAAATGCAAGCTGAAAGTCCCAGGGAGTCATACAACATTTATATAAATTACAGTATAAATGAGGAATTATGAAAAATTGATTGCAATGTACATTATTCAATTAATCTGCCAACCAAGATTATTTGCTGCTGATGGGCTGAGCAGATATATCAAGGTGACTGGATGGCCACTGAGAGAAAATGTTCAAAGATTGTTTTTTTGGATGTCTTTAAAGTTAGTTCAGATATCAGCCATACAACCTTCTTCAGTGACTGGTGAAGCTAAAAAGCAAAATGTTACCAAAAAATGCAACTTTTCATCCTTAAACAGATTTAATTTTTTTTATTTCAGAAGGGACTATGATGTTCATCTATTCTCACCAGTTGTAAAGTACAGACCATAGAGCTTATCATCCACAATGTTTACAGTGAGCTTCTGGCTTGTGAGGAAAACCAAAGGCATCCACTCCCCAGACAAATCAGAATAAACTGGTGTTCTCTTTGTAGTAGAGGGGCAGAGGTTTTTGGATCTTGCTCCAAAGGTTTAAGAGTGCTGCTCTTTTTCATGTGTATGAAGTCCTTGGTGCATGTTATCTGCCTGGGAAAGATGGAGATCAATAGGACCCGTACTGCAGCCATGAGACATGCTCAGCTTAAAATCATATTTTCAGGATAACTTAACAAAATAACGTGTTTTCCTTTTTGCAGAGAAGCTTTCAAAGAAACCTTACAATGTTGTTCTCTAAATGATAAAGTACAATTGCTGTAGAGGAAACACATGGTGGAAAAGCATAAGGAGGACAAAACTTGGCAGAAGCAACAATCCATAATTTAAAAATGATGCCGTCTTATCGCGTTCTGCAAATGTCATTCCTACCAGGAAGTTAAATTACTGCACCAAAGTGTAGGCAAAGAGAGCAAAATTATGACCCAGGAGTCTTGCTTTCTCATGGCTGTGGGTGCATTCCCTGGGCTCTGTACACAGCTGGATTAATGCCTGCGAGCACAGTCCTTGTGCTGCTGCAGTGCTTGCACGTGTACCAGGGCACATGGATGTTTTCCATCTCTCACTGGGAAAAGCCCTGCCCTGAAAACTCTGCTGTTTCCACAGGTGGAATTATCCTTACTCATGAGCTTTTCTTGCTTTGTCTTCCCAGTGAGAAAAGATACTGAGGTCAGATAGTTGCTTAAAATTAAGCAAGAGAAAATGTAAAATGTTTTCAAGGAGAAGACTAAGGAAAGTGATACAAACTATGGATGGGAAGTAAGAAGACGCTTATTCTTAAAATGTGCAATCATTTGGTATAATTGCCTTTCGTTTACATTCTTGGCTGCTGTGGCTGCAGTTCATCTGTGCTGCAGGAGCAATTCCCAGCTCTAAGTAAGGAATAGCTGTCCCAGGTCTTATGCACTGGGTATAACAAGGCATTTCCTCTTCCAAGAAACTTTGTGTGCCTTTACCCCGTCAGATTCATCTGTATCTCCCTGCCTAAGGTTAGACCTGCTCATCTATAAGTGGGTTCTAACCTTGAATACGGCAAGATTCACTGGGGCAGGACTGCATTCAGGTTTGCTCCTGACTTGGGAATCTGACCACCCTACCTCAGCCCCATTGCAACACCACTGGAGTTGTTGGTTATATCCCAGAGCTGGCTCACATCTGGCTGGATAGAAACATCAGCTGGGGGGCTTAAGTCCTCCAACACCTGCCTCAGAATTGTGCCTTTGTGAAGATTTTAAATATAGCTGCATTTTCAAGGGACAGAAAAATGTTCAAGTTAAAAGTGTTTCTTAATTAACTGCATCCGAGTAAATAATTCACAGTGAATAATTAACTGATGGATTTAGCCTGTCTCTTTTTCTTCCTCAAACTTATTTTTTTTTCCTGTGCACAAAACGTCCTTGAACAGATTGCAGGTTTCTTAACTTCCTACAGGAGTATGTCTGATATTTTATCTGCCATTTTTATTGGGTTGTTTGGAATGGGTACCCTGCTTGCCTTACTTTTAAAGGCAGGAGCTAAAGAATAGAAATAGTGCTCTCTGCAGGGCAATTTAAGCACCCATGCTAGGGGGGAAAGCATTAAGGAATTTTAGGATTTAAACACTTTTTTATGTGTAAAGCTCTCTTCAAGGTGTTAATTTTATGTCTGTACATAACAGGCAGTGGTATTTCCTTTGGTGAAGTCCTTTGGTTTGGACTTGTCTCATAAGACACGGATTGCAATGTTGTACCAGAGAGCTGGGTGTTTTGTAAAGTGTAACATCTGTATTCCAAACCTGAAACATATTCTTTTTGATCTTTATGGGCCTTTTTCGATCTGAATTCTCCAGGCAGAATCAAGCCCATCGCTAAACAAAGAGCCTCACCTTGTGCAGAGGCAATGTCATTACTCAGTCCAAAATTGCCCTGCAGGACACTGTTATCCCAGCAACTGTGTGTTGCGAGGACAGCCAGCCGAGCCTCGGCAGGTTCTTCCATCATGAGGGTGGGTGCTTGTCTTTTACTTGGGAAATCATCACTTTTTGGGATTTGATACTCGCTGCCGGCTCAGCCCATCTGTCTTTGTGGTGTTGCTTTTGCAACAACATCATCCGAATGCAGCAGCTCCCCTTCCTTGCAGACAGACAGATGCAGCATATTTGCCTCCTGCCTACATTAGCAGAACATTTTGCATAAATCTCTTTTGGGGATATCACTGTGAGTGGGCCCTGGAGCACAACCCAGCTGACTGGCAGTTCTGTGTGGCCTGTGTGACACTGATTTCACCTGTTGCTGTGCCGGGAGAGAAGAGAAAGAGGCCAAGAGGCTGCAGGTTTTAGTGATGCCTCTGGGTTAATTAAAATTGGGGCAAAAAAAGTGGGAGAACGAAGTGTCCACATTTGGGGTGTGGGTGGGTGGCAGTAGGTCTATCACCCCATCACTATGGACTGGTGAAAGATGCTTTTAAATTGCTGATGAGAAACATTTTCCCACCTTGTGTTGGGGCTGCAGGAACTGCTCCAATGAAGTGTTGACCCTGGGTTCAGCCCTCTGATGAGCTCTGACTCGGAACAATGTGGGGAAAAACGCCCCAAACCTGCAGTGCTTCTTGTTGAATTAGCATAATGAGAGGATAAAATAAAGTAGATAATTTGCAGCTGCTCTGTACACTGTATCTGGGGCAGGGTATTTTAGCATCCTGCTGGAGATATCAGCCCTGTAGCATCCTGTAGCTGCTAAGAGGAAAGGCTCAGCAATGCTGGTTAATGGATGTTGTTTCTCACACAGGAAAACCAACAGAGAGCAGCATATGGACTCTGTGACAGGAGTGACTGTAGGGTGCTGGACTCCACTGGTTTGATGGGTTTCCTTACATCCTACTTAGCTGTAAAATTCTAATAAAGAAGAAAGAGGCCATTATATTAATGGCATTATGGGGATTGTAGCATGATCTCTAGGACTCATGGGGATTCCTCTGATGTCCAGAATAAATGCTCTTCTATTCTAATGACCATAAATGACCTCTCTCCAAACCTGGTATTGATGAAATAGCTTTAATGTTTCAACATCAATGCTTCAGGCTTTGCTGAACAGTGACATTAATCTGATACTGCATAGCACATGGGGAAGAACAGCCAAAAAATATGCTGGCACTTATAAGGTTTGCAGCTTTCTAGCCTGACAGCAGTCTCCAAGTAGAAACAGGTCGTGGGATACAAATGACAGAGACATTTTCCCTTAAAACCTGATGGAAGGAATCCACAGGTAGTTGGAAACTGCATAATTTTGAAGTGTAAACAGTGGAAGTTTTTGGAAAAGTTCATGTTCTATGCTCCTGTGTTTGCTTCTTTCAGGTTACAATCCATTTTCTTTTTCCTAGCAAACATTTTTGATTACTTAGCATATCTTAATTAATATGCAAACACAGACGTGGATTCTCGCAGCATAAAAACAGAGCCATTGGCTGATTTATGATTTTAATCAGGTCAGCCTTAGCTGATACGCAGTAAGAAATAATTAGCTAGCTGTTTGTACACAAAATTGCATTGTACCTAACCCCTAGGAGACAGCTTTTCCTGACACTTTGATCCCTATTGACTATGTTTTCTAAGCTTTCCTTCTGGTCTCAAAATAGGACCATGAAATAGTTTGTCACCTCTGAGATCATCGTCCTCTATTCTTACCTAAAGGTTGGCCATTTGCAGGCCTTAGGAAGCAATTTGGTGTGTAACTGGCTGAAATACTGAAGTAAGAGTTTGACGGTGGTCAAAAGAATTGTCTAGAAAAATCTGCTTTTGAGTGTTTCATAGCAGCTCTTGCTCTCTGCCTTGCTGTTTCTGATTTTACCAATGCATCGACAAATTTCTTAAGTACACCCAAGGGCTCAGAGAAGTGTAATGCAGACCAGACAGTTAGGACATATTGGTGTTGACTGATCTGAACTGGACCTCAGCTTTTCAGAAACTGGGGAACAGATCCAAGGTTCCCCCATTAAGGGAAGTATTGCAGTCTCAGAGAGAGTTACTCTTTCCCTGACTCCTCTCCCCAAATCCCAGCTGTACCAGTGCCTCTGGTAATCAGTTATGCTGCTGTTTCTGTCCTGTGAAAAGAGAGGTTTAGGTTGCAAGGTTATCAGTTTAATCAGTTTTATCAGTAGCTGAAATTGTATTTTGTGTGTCTGGCACTACCCTGATAGCTGCTGGACATTTTATGCCACACTGTACCATAGGGGAGGGTAAAGACTGTTTACATTTGACTCTTACTTGTTGCCTCTGTGCTAACACAGGAAGCTTGCAAAGTACTGAAACTCATCTTGAATTCTGAGTGTCATTAACCCTTTGTGAAAACCCATAGGCCTCCTGTGTTGGAGACCAGACAGAGGACATGGTTTCTAATGTTGCTTCTCTGCAAATTAATTGATGTATCTGGCACCAGCCAACTGACATCAAAACATTTGTACAGATGTGAGGCTCTGTCTAGACTAGATAATTGCTTCCCCTTTTGGCTTGATTTCACTGGTTGCCAAGTTGGGTAACATTTAACCTTGAATTCTGGAGGCATAGCCACTGCCCAAGCCTTCCTAACGAGGAGCCATCCAGCAAGTTGACATGACAAGACCGTGTTAATCTGAGTCTTCTGCCTGTGAGGCTGGTCACATTGCGGCCAACACTGATGCATCTGCATTAATCCTGTTTCTGTCCACACATCTTAATTCACCCTGAGAGCACTGCTAAGTTCTTTTGTTAATTGTTTTCTCCCTGTCTCCCCCCGTGAAGTGAAGTTCATTCTGTGAACAACGCTGATGCAGCCAGGTTAATAACTATTGATGTCGCCACGTTAATAACCGTCTTGCTGCCCATGAATCTGAGCCTCCCCCTGATGAGGTGGTGGACATGACCCACTTAATCATTACATCTCCCTGTCCATGGATCTCAGTTCGCCCTGTGAAATGTTAATCATTCTGACTAGCTAATCACAATAATTTCTCACTGTCCGAGGGTGTGAGTTCAGCCTATGAACAGCTCCAGTGTCCTTGTTACTCATTGCAATCTCTTGCTGCTCACAGGCTGCAAAGTGCAGGGATGTCTCTGCTGATCACTTCAATCCCTCATTGCCTGGGGGCTGAGGAGCTCCCTGTGCTTTCCAAGGGATGCTCAGGGTGCTTTATTCTCCTTCCATCCCCAGTTCCAGGGCCACTGCAAACCCTTCTCTTCAAAGCAAAGTTTCCTGGCAGCTGCCTCCATGAAACCAGCTGTGTACCACCTCTCCAGAGTGACATGTTGAGTAACAGAGTGTGTTTGCCTGCAGAGCAGCCTGGCTCTGTGGGTTGGATGGTGATTTCCTGACAGGTGAGCTCAGAGCACAGAGATAAGCATTAACTCAATGAGACATTTCAGTTCCTTCTGCTGAGCTGCACCATTGTGCTGGGTAGGTCTGATAGGACTGTAAAACTAAATAGGTGTTGATGTGGTGCCACACGCTGTTTCCTTATGTTGGTTCCAGCATGGGGCCCAGTGCTTTTAATGAACACTTACAGCTGTTAATGCCTCTGCCTTTACCATCCTGAATCATTGCGGGAACCAAGCGGACGTGGAGAGGGAAGATCAATCACAACTTTCGGGCATTGTGAAGTCCCACCACTTTTCTACCCTGTGCCTGGAGAATGTGGTCGTGACTGAAGCTTGGAAAGGACATAAGGGAGTTGTTGAAACCACACAAATTGCAGAAGACATTTTGTGAACTCGAGCCCATGTCTTTAATACATACATATAATTGCAGTAAGGACTCTGGAACTGCACGTAATATTTGAACAAGTAACTTGGCTCATTGTCAGCAGGTTTCTCCCACATGCTCTGTACAGCTCCACCCAAGGCTCCTTGAAGTGCTCGTTCTCTATCTGAAAACCCAGCTACCTTCACCTGCAAGTCAAATTGACAAGCAGCTTTAGAGGAAACTGCTGAAAGCAACTTTGTGAGCCAAAGAGGTAGAAATAACAGTGTGAAGCAAAATCTAAAAGGAGCCACCTCCCTCTTTAGAGAACCATAGACCCAATGTCACTAGGCATCTTTCAGAGGCAGGAGGCAGAGGTCATCTTCCCTGCTGAACTCCAAGTGATTGCTTTTTTCCAGATATTTGGGCAGCTTACTGAAAATTTATTAGGTGACACAGTAGACTTGTTGTCAAATTTTTGTTTCATTATTTTTTTTATTTTCCTTCCTCTCATCCTCATATTGGTTTGGGAGTTTAGATTAATAAACAGGCAGTTAGTTTGATTATAAGTGGCATATGTTCTGCTGTGGCAGAGGCAGGCTCAGGGGCATTTCATGCATGTGTTTTGAGAATAAGAAACTGTCACTCTTGGGTACAATGGTAAATAGCTTTTTTTTCCCAGTGAAATACTGGAAGTTCATTCATGCAGATGATTTTGTGTTCTATGAAAATCCAAGGGAAGGGAAGACTGGTGTCTTGGAAAACAATAAAGAAAGAAAAAGAAAAAGTTGGAGGAAGGGAGATTTATACCTAGTATACCTAATTAGCATTAAAATAAAGCAGACTATGAAAAGGTGAAACTAAATGCTTCAGAAACGCTGAATAAAAGGGACAGCAGTTAACAAAGACTGATCTTGAAAAGATTTATGAAGGTGTTTTCCACTGGTGTAATGGGAGGAATATGGAAAACCAGTACTGCTCCTTTTGTACAGTGCCAGGAACGAAGGGAGCAGATATATCCTTTTTTTTGCTCATGTTAGACTGTCTGCAGCCTGGTTGAGATGGTTAGAGCAGGTGAGAGAAGCTAAAGCTTCCGTGGCCCTTCCTGGATAATGAGAAGTGACAGCCCTCCAGCACCTGAGCCACTGCTCTGCAAAAGGAGCTGGGTAAACAGCCCAAATTTTCATTATTGTTTGTAAACACCTCATTTACAAGCACAAAGTGTTTTTTTTAGGATTTCACTTCTGGGATACCCTGAGCACACAGTTCCCAGCATCTTCTTTCCCTGATTAGTCCTGAAGTGAACCAGCCCAGCCTCAGCCTCCCAAACAGCTCCATTCCTTCACACAGATTTAAAACATCTCCATCACTAAAGCAGATATACTGCACACGGGCAAGGAAGTCACATTTTTAAAAGAGGCTCAGGAACAGAAATCTCATTTCTAAAGATAATTTGAGTCATGTCTGCACTGCAATAAAGCCCAAGACTAGCAGCCAGCCTGCTGTTTATACTCACCTTAAATCTTAAAGTGTAAGCTTTTAAATGTTGTGGGGTTTTTAACCAGACCAAGAAGCTTTCTCCAAGCCAAGATCAGAGCACACTGACTATATTTACCACGTGTAATTCACTTTAAGGAGAGTGACAAAAAACCACTTATCTCAAGAAACATGAAAGCTGGAAAGAAGAAAAGGCAGCAGGACATAAAATATGAACTATCAGAGCTTTTCTCACAAGCTTAGCTGTATGAGAAATGGAAATATTTAAGTTTCTAGTTTGGATGTATTATTCTGGATAGCCCCTTGGAGAACTACTGCAACCAGACTGTAGCATCAGGAGAAGAAATACAGTGACCTTATTAGTGCCATTAGGATATGTTCTGTGAAATCACCAGTAATCACTCTCTGTCGAGTATGTTGCAGTTTTTCTCTTGTACTGTGTGTTTTTTAACCCACACCCCTAACTGTAAAGGCAGATAAAGTATGGTGAAAGCTTAAGGTTATTGTTTTTTTCTGAAATGACCAGAGGTTTGTGTGTTCATTTACACGATGCTCATGATGTGCATGGCCAGTCTTGGCATTGATCAGTGCATCTTCTGACTGTGCATCACAGACTCCTTCCTGCTTTGTAACCTTGTCCTGATGGCTGAGATCCTCTGGCATTCAACTGCATTTTGGATCTTCTGTCTTCAGATCTCATCTGTGGCAAATGCCAGCTGATGGTGGCAGCAGGTGTGGAGTCCTGTCGTGTTCAGCATTTGAAGTGCACGTGGCAGGATGGTTGGTAACTGAAAGAAGATTTTTCCCTTCTGTGACATCGATTGCAGGCTTGACTTCTCCCATTAGGTGTACCATGCACAGAGGTAGGTGTTTGCAGTCCCCAAGATTGAAGACACATCAACTGTCCCCTGGTTTGTGAGGTTTTTCTAGTTGAAACTATAACCAGAGTTCTTTGTGTGATAATTCAGGTTAATAACTTCTCATTCCTCGGTGGGGCTGCTTTGTGAAATTTATTAATCCATGTGGTTCTATTCCTGGACTCCTCAAGACACAGACTTCTTGGTTCTTTTTTCCAAAGTGTATGTTTATTTGTTATCAATAGTTTAGACTCCCCAATTGACAGAGTTTTGAACCTGCAGATAGCTCAGACTAGAAAGCATTTGTAAGCTGACCATCTAATGCTCGTGGTTTAAGAATAAAAGCCAAGTGTGGTACTTAATCCAGTTCCCACAATTTCCTCCATCTGAAACCTTGAACTAGCTCAAAATCAAAGGGCAAAATAAAACAGAGGATATTCTGACTTAAGAGACTGGAAGGATTTTCTCCAACTATAACAGCTTCCTGACACAGCTTCAGGATTTGATTCCACAATACCCTGAACCTATCCCTTCTTAATACAAAGACTTTCCAAGTCATTAAATTCTGCACTTTCCCTTGTCCTCCTCCCTGAGAGCTCTGCACCCACGTCAATGCTGGTCTGACAAGATTGGTGCAATCCCAGACCTGTTCCTTCTCCAGCCCACCCCAGCTAGACACCTAGTGCAGGCTCCCCACTCTCAAATTTGGGCTTCTCTGAATCCCAAAATCCTCTTTCTAAGCTGGAGAAGATAAAATGATTAGGAAAATGTCATTTCCAGGCCTGAATCTGCCCATTTCCCAGTCTCAGACTTCTTCAAGGGAAAAAAATTCCTGCAAAATTAAAGAAAGGGAAAATAACCATCAACAAGGCTACCTGCAACAAATATCTTTAGTAGTTTAGTACAAGTGCAAATGAGGAGCCTCTTGGGAAATATACAGGTTTTGTTTTGATTTTACATTAGAACTCTCATGGTCAGTGCAAATTTGCTTGGATTTACACAGGCCACTGCTAAATCACTTTAAAAGAAAATATAATTTCCAAGCCAAATTATCTGTTGGGACGAATAATTTTCCTGATTTTGAATGGATTTTTTCCAGGAGAAAATCTGGCCAGTCTTGCTTAACCAAATCACAACTTGGACCGTAGTCCTGGAAGCAGGGTACATTTGGATGTTTTAACCTCCAATGAATAGCAAATAGAGAACACTGATGTCATGCAGTGCAAAATAAACTAAAACAATATGTGTAATGAGCCGATTTAAAATGCAGCTTTAAAAAAAATCACTTTTCATTTTCTCACAATCCATCAGAGCATCAATAGGTCTTTTATTGTTTCAGCACATTGTTATTAATAGTGCAGAAAAATGCAGATTGTAGGCTTGGGGGCTCCATGAGTTTCCTATGGATATTCCAGGAAAAGTAAAATGCAGGTTAGATGTGCAGTAGCAAAATGGAAGAGAGGCCAGGGTGGGCAGTGTGGGAAGCCCACAACACACTGATGAGCCCTGGGCAACATGGAGATGCTCAGATTTTGTCAGAAATAGTTACATCTGTGATTTACCTAAACCCAGTAAAGCTCCACGTGGGTTTTCCAGTTCATGGCTGTGAGTGGCTTTGAATAAATTTGCTGTAATTCACCTCCCAAGACAACAAGATGAATTCCAATACAGCCATTCCTAACCAGAAATTAAACTGGTCGCAATTCTGGTTAATGAAATGAAGGGATCAGTTTCAACATTTAATTTGGGTTTGGTCTCCTGAGGGCTGCTGCGTGTGGAAATCCTGATGCCTGTCAGTATGTCCACACAACCTTAAAAAAGTCATAATTTCCTGTCTGCTTGCATGTCCCACTGCTGATTAGTAAATATGGTAGTTAACCTATCCCTCTTCCACCCAGTGGGCTTGCTGTGTTTTACTTCTGACTGTTGAATGCCATTTTAAATTTATTCCAAAAAAAACCCATACAAAATATCTTTCTTTTGCTCCTGATGTCAGATCTTACTTTCTTTTGAACCGTAGCAAGTACCTACCCAATGCACATACTGCATTTTGACTTTGAGATCTCTGCTGACTCCTAACCTATTCACAAGGAGTACTATGGACTGTAGGAGTATTTTATAGCTTTTAAGAAGATTTTTCTCTGAATGCTACAATTTAAGACCCATTAATAGAGATAAAAGAAAGTTCCCAGTCTCCTTCAGATTCTGGTTGTTTTTGTCAGCCAACAAAACATAAAAACATAACTACATTTTACAGTATTAATGATCAGCTGTAAAAACCTGACATAACATTTTTATAGCACTATAACTAATCTTTTTATTATCAAATTTCAATGGTTTGCATCAAACATATATCATCTGTAGTTAACTTTAAAACTTTTACAAGTTGATGGTGGACTAATTAAGTTTATAAATATATAGATTTGTTTCAAATACTTAATACTTTATACAGAGGATGTAAAACTGCCTGCCAAACTTTTCCTGCTGTAACAGCTCTGACAGTCTATCTCAGTTCACAGGTGGAAGCAGAGCCTGAGAGCTGAATTATGGCTTTTCCTATGATGTTAGCTTAGGGAAAAAAAACTGTCTGCTGGGATGGCAAATTGAGCTTATCAGTCACTTGACCCATTAATAGAGCTTAAAATTCTCCAGTGCTGGACTTGAGGGGATGCAGTGTTGCCTTGAACTCCTGGGAATGTAACTCCCATAGGTCTTGCATAGTCACAGTCCTCTGGGAATTTTCATTATAGAGGATCTAAGAGGGAAAGAGGAACAGGGATGGAGGGAAGGATGAAAAAGAAGTTCTCTGGACTCATGTGTAATCAACTATGGAAAAACAAAATGGGCAGAATCACAGTGCCTTGGCTAAATTGCATGATGGAAGTGCTTGAGAGATAATTAAGGGCTATTTTAAACTGCTTTACCATGTTTACTCTCAGAGATTTACCACAAAAAGGAGCAGGAGAGGGAACTGGTACAGGCTCATCAGAACTGCTTTTGTCCCTTTACCAGAGCAAACTCTACCCACTGATGCTGATGCTTTGGCAGCAATACATATCCTCCCTTCACACAGCAGCCCCTTGTAAAGGTCTGGCAGCGTTTGCAGCGTAGTGTCTTGGCCCTTCTGGGGTTGCTTTTGAAGGGTGTCACAGGAAAGGTGGAGGGACCTTCCCTGCATCCTCAGAACTGTTGGCTGGGGCACAGCAGCACCGTGCTGGGGAGCCTGGCTGTCCATGCTGCCTCTATGGACTTGACATAGCCCCTGCAAAGCTCGTGTAGATGGGGATGGGGATGACTGAAATATTTGCTTGGAGCTGCTGTAATTGTCCCAGCAGTGGCCAGGAAATACCTTTTGTTCATGACATTGAAGCACTTCAAGGTATTGCAGAGATTTGAGCCTATGCTGGATGTGTTGGTGCTGGCCTTGAGAGCAATCCAGAGTATCCCAGGTATTCTTGAGTGGTTTTTTATATGTTTTAGCTGACTAGTACCAATGATGCAAAGGTGTGAGTGAATATCTCACGGACTGGCTGTACAGCGCTGGCTGCATCCTTTTAGCAGACCTGTAAGTTATAAATCTAGCTGACTTGAGAGATGTCATGAATTGGAACTTAATTACAATGCGTTAAAAAAGCTCAAATCATCGTAATTGCTGGGTTTTCAAACCAAAAGGGGACTCACTGAAGTAATTTTGACTGATTACAGATATTCTGAACCTGCTTTGCCTAAGTGAGTTTAATTTTTTTTCACCTGTCATTTATCTGCTTTTAAAAAACATAACTGCAACATTTGTTCAGAGGTACAAGCCTCTGAAACAGAAAAGGGTTTTTTCCCCTCTATGCAAACATTAAAAAACAAAAGAGGAAAGGGAAGAATATTTTTGAGACAGACTTTGGCACATACACATTTCTGTGCACAGACACATGGCCTTTTTTAGTTTTTCTTTATTTTAATATCTTCAAAATACATATATCTCTGGGGTAAGCTTAATAAGAAACAGCCAGCTGAAGCAAGGATTTTAGGAGAAAAAAAAAGGCAGGAGGCTTGTGCTATAGAAACAGCAGTTCAAACAGTGAAAAAGAGGACACAGCTGTGCATACCACAAATCCACAGCTGGGCAAGTGGAAAGAGAATATTCCCACATCTTCCCTTATAAATCATCCCTCACCTTTCAAATCCCTTAGTTTTCTGTTGTGTTGAATAATTTTATATAGAGGGAGAGAGAGTTATCTGCATTTTCCTCCTCCTGCTGTTTGTGATATCTAGGTCAGTCATAACTACCAAAGCCCCAGAAAAGCATCATGGATTTCTTCGGTGTCCTTCGTAGCAGGGTGTTTTTCTTATCCTTCAGAGTCAAGGATTCTCCAGCAAAAGAACAAGGGAGGCCTTAGCAGCAGGTGCATAAACCAATATACAGAGAAATCTAAGAGGAAAAGCCATCACAGACTCTGTCTCCAAAAGACTCACCAGCAAGGTCCGAGGAGAAGGTGAGAGCAGCATTGTTTTGAAAGTACCTCTCTGGACCCTGGCTGAGCAATCAAACAAGCCAGGCTTGGACACTCACTGTAACTCTTTTGGTAGTGTTTGTAAAGGAACAAAGCACTGAATCTTCTCCAGCTCCAGGAATTACTTATTTCCTCCCCATTCTTAAAAACAGCTGAAGACAGAGCAGCACATATTCTGCTTATGCTGTTTCTCAATCTTTGGGTTTAAGCACAACAGCCAAAGCAGGTTTGGTAGAAGAACTGTTCAATACAAGTACAAAATAGCTAGATCAAAAGATTTTTGGTCATTAGATTTTCCAAAGAACTGTACAAACTTGGTACAGCAACAGGTACTCAAATGTTGAATATTCAGACTCCTATTTAAACTGAAGATGGACTCGGAGGCTTTTGATCTTCTTGTATTCCTGGGTTTTGATTCAGAATAACAGATTTTAAAATCTGTGAGGGGCTGGTTTACACCTGCAAAATAACAGGTACCACAGCTCACATCCTGGTAATTGTGCTCCAAAGTTCCACCTTGGTAATTGCTTACATAATAATGGAAACTAGAGTTCTGCTTGTTCTGGCTAAACCAAGACGTTTTCACATGAAGTAAAATATTGAAGTGCCTTTTGCTTGAATAATGCATATTACCTAAAAACATTTAAAAGAACATTTCCAGCAGCCAGATTTGGTGTGCAGTATTCAAATCCTTCAGTGCTGTAGTACATCATTATAAAATGTAGCAGAAAAGAGGGAGAATGCTACATACACCTGAGAAAACTGAAGGAAATGTGGTTAGATAGCAGAGAGAGAATGGTATCCTGGCCACTTCCAGGCTGGAAGTTCTGTCACTCCTTTTGCTGTAGTCAACTGGAAAATTACCCTTTAATTCTCATAACCATAGAAATGCCATATTTTGGGAGCACATATCTCCAAATGAGAGGTGACAGCTTTGGAATATTATAGTTGTTCTAGGAAGAAAAGAAGTTGAAGTTTCTGTTAGTATAATAAAAGTTTATCTGTCAGTGTTATAAGCATATATCTTTCTCATACCAAATCTGAGCAAGGTAGTGTGCATCTTTTTATTGCACAGTTGGGCTAAATACAATCCCTGATATAATACCAGTGGAGTTATGCCATGGATAAATTATGTTACCATTTAATTAGTTCAAGCAGTCTATGGATACTATGGGAGACTAAAGAATGGACACATAGAACTCACCATATGATAAAAGTTCTGCTTCTCTTCCTCCTCCTGTCCATGCCTTACACTGAACAAGATAGTTTGTTTCCCCAGAGGTGGCTGAAAGTTTTGTTTTCCACCAAAAATAAAAGGAGAAAAGTTTTGCAGTGTATTTCAAAGATATTTTTTAAATATTAATGAGAAAAATAATAAGAATGAAAATTTTTTAATTTTCTGAGTGCTCCCCAGAAAAAATGAGTGAAAACTGATAACTATTCTCAAGTTTCTAGTTAATTCTTTTTAATGCTTAACTTGAAAACAATCTGTAAAAAGACAGATTAGGTTTAGGCTTTGTAGTTATAAACACCCTGAAGACATTAGATTCCAATTTATTACAATGAACCATTTCAGTTTCTGAAAAAGACCGTTTTGAGAAAATATTTTTAGCTGCTCAAATCAGTGTTTTTCAGCAAGCGCTGTAAGAAAACACTTTAAAATGACCAGAAAGTAGAAATCAGACTAATCCGAACTCACTTTTGCCCAGAATCTGTAAGTTTCCATTAGTGTGGTGAGCTAACACAGAGGGAAACATAATTATTACAGCACAAAATAACAGAGTATTGACACCCTGTCATTGGATCAACTGGATCTGTTCTATAGGCTCATGGGATAAATTGTTGTGTTAAAATACAGTGTATTCTTATAAAACAAGTTTGTTTTCTCTCTCAGCATTTGTTTTAATAACTTCTCATACTAAGAACTTGGGTGCACTCATTTTTTTCCAGGCTGCCTCTACAACACCTTGGATGAGGCTGTTTTGGAGGGAATGCAGATCTCAGGGTTGATGTCTGTGTGTCCTTGGGTGACAAGGGACTAGTGGCAGAACAGTCTGGAACATGTAATGGAGTGTCTTACAGCAGCCTAGTTATCTCATATCTGGGTGCCTACCTACAGTAAACTAGACGAGTTTGTAATTTTTCAGTACTGTAGGATGAGTCAATGTAATTCTAATTAAACATTTTCCATTGCATAGTGTGGCCAGAGAGCCAAATGGGAGCATAGTGTGTCAGAATTTCTGACTACAGCCAGGCTGGTTTCTTACCCTATACAGGTCCAACAGTGTTACGAATATGGAGTGATGTTTGGAGCAGATGTTATTTTGTGAAGCAAGGAAAATGCTTGTTTTCTGTTTGGCCAGAGATCTGTCAGGGAGTGTGGAGAGTCATGGAGATGTCATGGATACTGTTTCCAAAATATACAGGTCAAAATCCTGCTCTTATTTATACCAGGACTCGTCTATGTAATAGTTGTTCTTAAGTCCCTCATTGAAGTTTTCTTGAGTTAACTCCTAAGCTTATCACAGTCCAGGAACTCCACAGCAGCTATGAAGTGATGCCTGGATTTTTACTCCATGCTGTAAGTAGTTGATGGAGTTAATGTCACAGGATATTCTTCCCTATCATAAGCTCAGTGATAAGGCACTTCAATTTATTGTCCCCTCTTGTAAGGGGTGAGTGACTAACTGAGCTGTGGAAGGGCACCAGAGATGCCTGTTTTTTTATGATTACGCCCCATTTCCAGAAGTCACAGCTAGTCTGGCCCTTTCTCTCCTTCCTTACTGGCCACAGCTACATCATCACAGACTGCACATGCCATCATCCTTCACTGGTTCCTGGAGATTGTACATCACTGAGATCTCTCCAGAGCCTTTTTGTTCACCCACCAGCTTCCATGCTACTTCTGTTTTTCCTTTGCATGTTGTCTTCCCCACTTGCTCTCTTTCCAGCATTTTTCTGGCCCCAGTATATCAGTCTTCTGTTCCCATATGACTCCTACTAATTACAGAGCTATCTTGCTGCTTCATGCTATCACCTCTTTTCTAGCTAGTTCTTTAAAAAGGCCGTTAGCTAGAAATACATCATCCTTCAGCTCTGGGCCTCGAGTCCACTCAGTAAGCATTTTATACAATCTTAAGAAATGAGGAGAGAAAAAGAAAACAGCAGAGGAATACAAAAAGGATCCTCTAGGAATAAGGTTTTCAGAAAGTCACGGCTACTTCAAAACTCTGGGCATTAGTCATTTTTCTTACCATGGGTGGTCCTGCTATGGACTGAATTCCAAATGTTTTTTCTTACTGTTCAGCAAAGATGTGACACTGTGGAGCACTGGAGGAGAGGTGAGACCTGCAGGTGCTCATGCCACTGTGCTGTGAAAAGGATCTTTTTCACAGACCTCAGAGCCTGCTCGTTCCTGTGGTTGTGTTGGTGCCTTCTGGGAAGACCTGACCATGCTGAGGGGAGGGTGATACAGCTGGGCTTGGAGCAGGGGGAAAGGAGAAGTTTGTCACTTTGTGGGGGTGCTGTGAAGGCTGCTGTGGACTGATAAGATAAATCTCAAGGTAGAAAAAGGCGAATGATGTTGCCGTGATTAGCTGCTGCAGTAACTCAGATGAATGAACAAAGAGCAATGTTGAGGCTGCTGGTGATGTTTGAATGATGGAGAGGTCAGTGCTCCAGAGCGTGGAATAAACTGATTCTGTTGGTTTTCTTAAAGACTGTTTAAAACCTACCAAGCTGAGTGGCTACACTGAAACTTGGATGTATGGTTTCTCCCTACTTTGTGCTACTGAGCAGGTGGGGGGGGGGACATTACTCCATTTTACACCACTCCTTATGTGAGACAGAGAATCACGTGCAAACTCTTGTCCTGGGAGGTCCTGTAGACTTCCAGAAGGACAGAGGAAACCTGCAGCTCTGCTGCCTTTCTTTAGCCAGGCCTCCTATGTTGTGGCTCTGATGGCTGTGGAGCCCATGCTTAGCAGGTTTGCTGACCCAGACATCCGTGCACCTTGTTTTTATGTGCCCAGATGGTCCCAAAGGGCAGCATTTTGCTGTGTCCCTCCTGAGTTCAAATTACACCCCGGAGAAGTACTATACATTTGCTGAAGCTCATATTAATGAAGTGGGAAATACACATATTTCAAAAATATTTTTTTGAATGTTAGTCTTAATTTAGAATTCATGTTAAGCTGTTGAATCCTTGGCAACTAACATGAAAACACACTGAATTGTAATGAAATACAGTGCTACTGTATTCCGTTGCACATCAGCATGACAGAAGCTTCTTCTCTTACTGAAAGTAGGATTGCTTACATTTTATTTTTATTTATTTTGGGAGAATAAGTAACAAAGCATTTCATAACAAAATCCAGCTGTTAGCTCATATTTTGCCGCATGCACTAGTAGATGTGGAGCAGGAAGAGGGGAAGTGATGACTGCACAAAACTCTGGTAAGTGTTTTACTGCTTGGTATTTCCATTCCAGACAGTCTGGACCTCAGTTCAGAGAGTGAAGTAGCACAGAGCAGTGTTGCAAGTGCCAGGCTGGGGGCTCCAATATACAGCTCACCAGCCAGAGGAGTGATCCAACATGCTGTATATCATCATAACACTGTAGGTAAAGAACACTGTGGTGATATAGGGGAATAATACATGGCTGATGCTACTTTATGGCAAACAGTTGCTTTGCAGTCATATATATAACACTGTAGGAGGGAACACACCCCAGAATTCATCCTCTGCTCTCTTGTAGAAACAAGCAGCTGCAGAATAAGGATTATCAAGTACACAAATCAGTGTAAAGCTCTTCTTATCCCTTTCTTTGACAGATGTAAGATTGGGGTTGAAGACTGAGGCTTGGTTGCTTTGGGAACTACAATTCAGAGGTACTGGTGGAGCAGAGAAGAAATATATAGCACCCTGAGTGGGCTGAATCAACCCAGTTGTTTCACTCCCTTTTATGCTGAAGCACTTCATTTTTACCAAACAGCCTGAAAAACAGAAATTTAAGGCCCAATAATAGCATGAAGTGAATGAATTAGTCTAGTAACACCAGAGACTGCCTTGGAAATGCACTATATTCTCCACGGTAATTACTAATTTTAAGGATGTAGATTATACCAACTGCCCTATATTTTTTCTTCCTGTTTTCATGAGGAGTGTTTCTTGTGTGGGATACAGTAGAGAAAATACCAGTCTTTAAGAATCAGGGAAAAAATGTAAAGAGCAGAAGGATAGAAAAGACTTAAATATGGGGGTGTTTTATTTATATGGTGGTTCAAACAGCTCCAAATTGCCTGTAGGCTATGGATTCCTTTCCTCAAAGATGGGCTGAGAGTTACCCAGCTCAGGGGAAATGTTAAGACCAGTCAGGACAGGATGCAATGTATATTCTCTCTTCTCCTGCCCAAGATGTCAGTCATAAGTTAATTTTCCTCTGGACTTCAGATTTCAGTTAGTTCTGCTTGCTGTGTCCTTCATCCTGCTGGATAAACACCTGAAATACTCCTTTGCACTGTCTCCTTCCTCTGCTTCATTAAAGAAGTGAAAAAGCAGGAGATGCTACATAGATGAAACAGGAATTATAAGAGTGGGAAGGACCTTGGGAGATCATCTAATCCATCTCTCTGCCTCAAAGGAGGTGAACATGTAATTAACTGCTCCTGGGGTCTATCTGTCTGATCTGTTCTTCAAAACCTACTGCATGGGGATTTCCATCACCGGAGAGTTTAGCCCAGCATTTCACTAGTTTCATGCTAGAGAATTTTCCTTAATCTCTGACTAAAATCTCCTTTGCTTTTATTTAAGCCCCTTGAGACTTATTCTCATGCTTTTCTCATGCTTTTTGAGAACTTTTGCTGGTCTTGTGGTTCTCCGTTGGACTTTTTGGTCTGTAAACTTTCACAGTATGCTCAGGCTAAATCTGTCAGTGTTGCCCCCAGCACTGAGAAGCAGAGAAGAATTATTTCATATTTCATTTCCAGGTGATGGCTGAATCTATAACTTAAAGTTATTCTGATCTGCTACAGTTTGGTCACTAAGCTTTTCATTTCAGATAATTCCACTAAGTAGTAGTCTTGGAAAAGTTCGATTTTCCCTTTTGGAAAAACATTGCTTATAGATTTTTTTTTTCTTTAAATTTGCTTTTAATTTGAAGAAAATAGGCTCATGTGAATTCACTTATAACAAAATAATTTCTCATAAGTAGGTTTTCTACCTGAATTTATTGCTCCCCTAAAACCAAGTATTAAGCATTTTCTTTACCCAGAGGCCATGCAGCAAAGAAATGGTTTGATAACCACAGCCAAATATCAGGCTCCCTATAAGTAGCATTCCTTTTCCAATTTCCAGCTGGAACATTAAAGCCCTACTAGAATTCCTGTAACCATAACTGTGGTGTCATTCATATCTCTAATAACATCGTACAGATTTCTGTTCATATCATATCAGATATAGCAGCAACTCATCTTGTTTTTCATCTCTGTCTTCAAAGAAGACATCATTGTTCTGAAGATGCAATGATGGGCTTATCTGAAGTGTCCTGAAGAGATGCTGGCTCTTTTAACACCATTTTTATCAGCACTTTAATTACTTGGAATTTTGTCATGCAGTCTGTGAAGCCATGTACACATCATGGAGAAGATTTTGACTTTCCCTCAAGCTGGCAAAACAAAAAGGGACTTTGCACAGAAAGCTGCTTCAGATGACCTGCTGCTGTGTTCCCAGGCACAACCCTGGGGGAGAGTTTGGCACACAAAGAATTTGGTCTGTCCTAAGATGCTGTGTGGATCTTCGGACCCAAGGAAACACCAAGCTTGAGATCCATTTGACCTTGTTTAACTCTCCTGAAGTGCCTCCCAGCTTTCTGCAGTATGCTAGCAGAGAATCCCAGACTTTTGTATGCTTAGAATATCTTTTCCTGCCTTAATGTGCACCTGAATGTGCTTTAACATCTTTGCTTGCCTTTCTTACCTTTAACCTAATCACTTTCTCTGGGCTCCATTTCCCCAACCCACTGCTCATATATTTTCTGATGAAAACTGGGGGGCTAGAGACTGAAGTTTCTGCATTTTAAACCAAACAGTGCCAGCCAGAGATTTTCCCTTGCTGGTATGGAAGTGCCTTATCTAACTAGTGACAGTCTATTATTAATGGAGGTGGAGAGCCATTTTGTTGTTTATTGGAGACAAAACTCCCATCTGAACTTCATGGATGGTTTTGCCTAAATAAATGGTGTATGGTAGCTCCAGATAAAAATAATCATCTGTCTAGTTAAAGTGAAAGATGTAAGCAGGGATTTTATGGGATTTTGAGCTCACTCTAGCTAGAAAAGCAAAGTTTAACTCATGTTAAACAACCTAATCCAGTTTTGTTTAAAGTTATGAGTTTTCCTGCGTGGCAGAAACATCTGGAAGTGCTTTATTATCCTTATCTGGTACTTCAGTGGAGGAAAACCAGTGAATGGGAGCAGAGAGGTCAGCACAACTCTGGCCTCATAGTGAGACCCACAGCTCCCAACCAGCACAGCTGAGACCTGCAGAGGTTGCAGTGGGTATGGGGTGTCCCCCTGTCATCAACAGAAGGAATAATTCAGCCAACAACCAGGGGCAAGGATGACCTACAATGCAAAGTGTCTAAATGTTTTCAGGTCTCATGCAGGATTGTTTCATTTGGTTCTAGAGGCTGTTAATTGAAGCAGTTTGCTTAGCTCTTCCTTGAGTGATGCTCATGGAGAAGCTCTGCTGGGGGGCAGCCAGGCAGCACTTAAGAGGTGCAGGTTTGTTACCTTGGCGAGGAGCTGGAGCAGCACAGCCCTCTCGTAGGGATCCTCAGCTGACTTTACTCAGCTTTGTATAGTGAATGTGAAGGTACTAGCTAGAGCTGGTGCTCTCTCCTACCTGTGTTTTAATGATGTGTTGGTGTATTTTCATCACTGGGGTTAGCAAGTGTGTTTTCAAAGGGTCTGGCTAATTTTTGTCTCAGCCCTCTCCCAGCCTTCCTACTGCCTTATCTTACAACTCAGATGTGCTGCAGCAGTGGAGCAAACCTGCCTACTTCTTTCTGCAGTGTCTTGCAGCAGCAGCTCCAGAAGACCCCTGGAAAAAGGATTGACTTCCCTTGAAGGATGGCTCCTTTTTTTTCATGGGAACAGCAGAGTTATAGAGTTCCTGTTTCCCCAAGAGCCTTCCTTGGAAACTGAAAAATAAATTCAAAGAAAGGTATGTCCTAGTTCAAGGGCAGAAGATTGAGGTTTATGTGAGAAGTACTGAAGTGTGTATATTCTGGCTCTCTGTACAGAAAGCCCAGCAAGCTCACTGCCTAGACCTGTAGCTGTAGCACAGAGAAGACAGAGACATCATTTTCCTCCTTTTTTTTTTTTTCTTTTCCTCCAGAAGTTGAGGAGGCAGAGGCAGGACTGTCGTAATGTATAGGCCCTATTTTTCTTTCTATACCTGAGCTGGTGCAAGGGTGCCCTTTCCTTATTCCTGAATTATGGGAAGAACTATTAAAACTGCACAAGCCATAAGGGAAGCAATGATGGGTTGTGCATTGATTATCTAGGCAAGGGGAGGCAAGCTGTTACCTAAAACAGGACACAGAATCCATCCAAATACACACCCAGCCCTTTGTTGTAACATCTGCCACAGGTACATGACCAAAGGTCCTGATACAATTTATTCCAATAATTTCATAACTGCACAAAGAGATCCCAAAGTCCTTGGCTCCAATATCAGCTGTAGCAGTAATGGGTAAAGGAAAAGAAAAGTCAATTGTAAATCTGTCCCTCACACTGTGAATACAGCCTCAGATATCCCTGAGGAGAGTTTCAATTTACTTCTCTGAAAATTTAGACCTTCAAGAGGAGGCACTAGCATAACTTCAAAGATCTGATGGTTGGAGTTCAGAGCCCAGTTGCAGGTAGCATCCTGTGAGCAGGAGATGGCTACATATGACACCTTAGAAGAATGGCAGTAGCAAAATCCAAGGTGATAGGCAGCCAAAGTTTATATGGAGAAATGATACCTTTCCTAGAGTCCCATTCTCCTCACTGCATGCACAAGATAGTAAGGTTTTATCTTGACATTCCAATTGCTCTTCGCTTTTCCCCAGGTTTCCTGGGGGTTTTTGAGCCCTTTTTATCCCACAGCACAAGTGGACCAGAGTGACATGAAAAGGGACGGGAAAGTCTCTAATGAGAATGAGAATGGCTGTCCTGTCAGGTGTGATTAACACCAACATGGTTAAACACCTTACCAACAAAGACCTGCAGGATGTGCATGACATTTTAAAAAGCCATTCTCTTTCCAGTCATGTCCTCTTGGTAAATTATAATTTCAGTAAATTAAGCAGAATGCTGATGAAAAATTTAATATGGTGGAATCTGGCAATTTTGACAGTCCAGCAAAGTCTACAATGACCCTCAAAAAACTCTTGATACAATGATGCAGCTGTGCAACACATCCACGTCCATCATACCATATGCTGCACATCAGAAGTTGATGACTGCGATTAAATTTAAATGGTTCTCAAATAATCACAACAAAGGTATTATTTTTGTCTCATGGAAATATCCCCTACAAGAAAGTTCCCCAATCACAACAGAATTACAGGCTGCTCCCTGGGCTCGTGTTAGCAGCAGAGCTTGTGACGAGATGAGCTGTGAGCAAGGCTCCAGCCTGTGCCGGGTGCCATCGGTGGCACCACACGGAACCACATCACTAAAAGCAGTCAGAGCTCTCGAGCTGTCATGTACAGATCTTGTTATAATGAGAAGAACATTAGTAATAGAGGCTGAAATTTTCAAGCTGCCTAAGGGATTTAGATGCTCAGTTCCCATTAAATTTAATGGGATGTGTGCCTCAAAATCCCACCCACAATAAATTTTTACCAACCGCTCCTTGTGCAAGGGAAGGAGAGGGGAGAGAAAAATAGAGAAGAATGGAGAGAATCAGATATAAGTGTGTTTCTTACTGGGACTGACAGCCAGCTGGATGCTGTAAGATAGCACTCAAAAGGGGACTAAATAGAAATGCGCAGTGGCATAGGGTCACCTCTAATACTCAGGTAATTTGGGTGTGGACTCTGCTCCAACCTGCCCTGTGAGGTGTATGAGAACATAATGCCCTCTGCACTTCGAGACTTCTATTTCTGGACTACTTGCAGTCATTAAAGCACATTCTAAAATGAAAATTAGGTAGAGAGACATAGATGGGATAGCAGTGGTCTTCAGAGATATGTAGGAAGAGGATGAAAGGAGCCTGTGTTAGACCAGTTCACTTACCTACTTAGGTCTGATTACATTTACTTCTTCTACCAGATTCAACCATGCACCTGTATTTAAGCCAGGTGCATTTTTAAGTGTCAAAAATACTAAAGATCAACATGTTTCTTTGTTAACTGTGGATCCCATTACTTTGCTTCTAGGAAGCCACCAGCTCCTAGGCTCATCTCCCACCTGTGTAAGTTCAGGCCCCAAACAGAGCAAGAGTCATTTTAGGTTTCCTCCAAAGATTAGGAAAAGAGAGATGGAGAGTGATGCACTGATGGTTCAGCTCTTGCTCCTGGGGAGGAGAGGGGTTCACCTCATTTAACTTTACCCAGCTATGTGTTGGGTACCAGCTCTTAGATCTCTGCCTAAACTTCCTCCATAGACAGTAAGGTACTTCCAGTAAGAGATTCCTTCAGTAGAAGTTATATATTTAAGATTCATGCCCTGATAGGAGCCTACAGTTACATGGTTCTGGCTCAAGTGGATGCTCACAGTTAACCAGGATGCCCAAACAGTCAGTAAAAAGTGAATCCCATTGGGCTTCAGTTGTACATGGTTTTAATAATTGCTTTTATATTTGCTTGTGATGGGGGTTTCCCTCATGCCCCAAATTAACAGAAGAAAACAAATCTCAGGTGTCAATACTTCCAAATTTCAACTCATGATATGTGTTTCCCCTTTTTTACCAGAGTCTGTTACCAAGATGGTTAAGGAGTTTTTTTGCTTGTTTGTTTTGTTTGTTTTTTTTTTCTTTGTTGGCTCTTTCCACAGCTCGATTTTCCATCTGGAAATAAATAAGGATAAAACACTCCCTCCACCCTGTGTTTGCCCTGCCTTTTCAGTGTGAGTGATGTGGAGGTGGGTAGGAGGGATTCCAGACAGCCTACTGCAATGTGGCATCTGGAGACACAAACTTGGAGGAGTTCCCAGGAAGGGAATATAATATTTGGCAAGGAAAGAAGGAGCTTAAATGAGAGAGGGCTGTGAGGTTTTCCCCTCTTCTGTCCCCATCCTGTTGCTTATTTCTGCATATTTGTTTTATTCCTCAGCCATATTAGAAGTGTAAATTACACAGATGAGTTAATGAGATCATCTGTGCCTGTGCCATTTGGGGAAGAGGGAGACATGGAGATACTTTCTCCTTCCTATCCTATCTAATCATTTACCTTTATTTTGAGACTAACGATGCTCAGATTCTGCACACTCAGCTCTGCAAGACTGGAACAGATCTTATGGTGTTTCTTCTGTGACTTGATATATATTTCTCCCTAGTGTTTACATGGCTGCCATTCATCATCCCAAACATCTTTGTTGTCTTATGCCATATGTATGGGGTAAAGCTGTGGTCCACGGAAGTTTTGAGTTTTATAGGAGTAAGACTCGGATTTCACCCATGAAGAGCAGTAGGTTAAATAAATATGAGTCACTGAAAAGAAAAATGGGGTTGAAAGCAATCTCCTTGTTCTTTTTGTCCCTAAATTGTACTGAGCAATGATTGTAGGAAGTCCTGGGTAAATGTTCAGCTGGCATAAATGTAGGCACCCTCACTGCAGCATGGCTGATTTATTGGGATGTGACCCTATGTTTGCAATTAAGATTATGTCCATGGAACAGATGGGTCAGAGTGATGCATTTGCCTTTATGAGGCACTGAATCAGATTCTCTACAATAGATCACTCATATCCTAAATTGGTGCCATGTGGTTTTAAATAGCTGTTCCTACAAGAGGGGATTTCTTGAAGCAGTTGACAACTTTCAGACTTTAACATGTGAAGTTGCTTCCCTTGTTAAATGTTTTTTTGTGTGGAAGGAAAGCAAGGCTGTAAGACATTTTTAGTTTCTCTGCTGAAATTACAATTCCATTTTTAAACCGTTTGAAAGATGCTCAGTTAGTAAAAAGCCTTTTAGTGGGAGGATAAAGACAGTTCTTCATTCAGAAACAGTTTGTAGAGTTTGGTTATGAATCCTTCCACAGGGACACTACCAGTGCATTTTGCCTCACTCTTGGTAGTTGCCTCAAATGCCAATTCTCAGGAACACACAAACTTTGATTGGGAAACACACACCAAGTTTCTCAACTGAGACAGGGACAATGTTACTTGAGTGCTCTGATGCTAAAAATGTGGATTAAGAAGTAATATTTACATAGGTAAGAGGAAATTTCCATGGGATCACCAGGCTACTGGCACATTCCCCATTACAGGCTGCTTCTAAGAGAGCTTTCCTGGTCACTGGGAGATGCTGCTTCTGCTGAGGCCAGAATTGGCAGTGCTGCTGTCTTTTGCTCCTTGAATTTCATTATTGCCACTCCTGTAGGAGTAGAACAAATGGTTGTTGGTTCATTCACCTCAGTTTTCAGTAGATGTGAGGAGACATGAAAAGGAAGCACTTAACAAGAGAGATCTGCAATATCAAGAGAAAATGATAAAAAGATAAAATATCTTCCATAGCACAGATCTTTCTTCTCAACTTTGCTCAACAGGCTCCCCTACCTTCCTTCCTTTCTTAACTCACAGGGAAGCTTAAAAATAAAGTGAAATTTCATTACTCTGCATTGCAAAGGGTCTGTTCTCTCCCTCCTGAGAGGGGAGGAATGTAATATGCCATCCCAAAGTGGAACATCCAGTCCTGCCCATATCTTCTCCCAAACTTTACTTTCTTATTTCCTTGCACTGGGATACCCTACAGAAGAGAGGGAAGAGGCAGAAAGAGGAGTTATATCTTTTAATTTTTCTCCTCAAGATCCTTTGACAAACACTTTTATGGCACACACTAATATCTAGCTTAAGGCTGCTTTCCTGTTTAGATGACTCCTGCATGATAACACAGACAGCAAAACTGCCTGGGAATGCAAAAAAGGGAATGCAGTTCTTAAGCTGAGCAACCCCACTCAGAGTCACTCACATGTTGGGACTGGGCTGCTGGTCATTTGGACAGTGTCAATTTTTTTTTTTATTTATTTATTTTTAAATTTTGAGTACGAGAGCAGCAAGTGATCCTATGGAATTACCTACCCCTTCCAAACAGAAGGGTCACATCTTGTCCCTGTGACTTCTAACCCTTGGACAAGGAAATGTCAGGAAGGGATGGCTGTGCTCTACCCTTGAGGGCTGAGTGGAAAAGCCCTGCTCCTTCCTCTGTCTGAGTGGTCTCTCCCACCATCCAGACCAAGGTGTCACTCTGTTTCCTATTTCTGACTCTGGGGAAGTTCAGACATGTCACAGAGCTCAGAATAAGGGTTCCCCTCCTTAATCCGAAGCACAGAGGGACTTCTTCTTTGCATATAGGTCATCTGAATTCAGAATGCTTAACCTGTGACAGAAATAATTCAGATTTGAACACATAAATTGCATCAGGTCAAAGTACCAGTTGTTTTTTGCATGGATCATTTCAGAATATTTTTTGCGGGTGTTTGTAGCAAGTAAATCACAGGATGCTGTTGTTGCTATAGCAATAAGCCTCCCTTAGTGAATGAGATAGGGCAGCCCTCCTTAGACATACTCCCACCAGTTATCACTGCAATGGAGGTACTTGATATGGTTTACTTACCAGGGATGTGAGAGGTATGGATAAACCCTGAATTCTAGGAGTAAACGGAACCCATAGGATTTATGTATTTCTAAAAATACTTCTTTGTTTGAAGTTTGAGTCACCAGTGAATCAGAAATTTGCTGACTATAATTGTATTAATTATGCTAACGAGTAATTTTTTCAGTTGTGTATGATCTGAGTATGGGATATGTAATTTAGGTGAGTGTGATGTGTTGTAATTTAATTTGGAAGCTGAGCAAAACACAGTGGCTTGGAGAGCCTCTGTGATAGCTCTGCAAACAGTCTGGACCAAGCAGGGCATTCAAATAGCACAACTATACCCGACCTTAATTCTCATGGAAAAGATTCAATAAAATATCCTTGAAATGTTTCATCTGGAAATGAAAAATTAAAGCATAAGAAACACTTATATAATATGGCTTATAATAATAACTGTTTCCTGGTGCCAGCTTTGTTTATTGGTTCACACAGTAGTTGTGGCACACAGTCTTCAGGGAATGGATGTTTTGTTTTTAAATAGTCTGTGGGCTGATCTCAGCAGATCAACCAGGCAGGACTGCCTGCATACACACCATGGGAGGCCTCTAAGTCTTGTTCCTCCTGCTTCATGGGAAAATAGGTCCAGTCCAAATCCCTTTGAAGTCAGTGCAATAATGGCCTGGGATTCTTTGAAAGGATCTCTTGGATTGGGTCCTGGAAAAGGGATTTAAGGCTTGACCATTCAGCTCAGCATCCAGACTTGCTCCCTGAGTCATCGGAGTGATTCTGTATTTATGTTGATATAAACAGAGAGCAAATCAATCCCTTCTTCCCAACATTAGCACGTAATGAGGAATTATGAGCTCAGTTCATCGTGTTGGTGGTACTGTTTGCTTTCATCTCTTCTCTCCCTCATATTCTTCAAATACCATATATATGAAAAACAGATCCTTTCAGATGGCTCTTGTAGGTATCAGCTAATTTATGGTGATGATGGGCTAGTGACTCTTGGAGAAACAGAATGAAAGAGAAAAGCAGTTGCAAAATTGATACTTTTTTTTGGGCTGCTTGCACTTGCGTATAAGTGTTTATTGTCCTAGATGGCAATCTCACTGATTCTTCTCGACGTACTCCAGCACTAATAAAGGAATTTTGCAGTATTATTACAGCAATTTTAGATCAATTCACTCAGTGAATGCCATTGTGCTCCACAAGTCTATTATAGATATCAATTAAAAAAAGAGATAATGCAAACCCAGGCCTGTGTTTTCATCCTTATGAAGAAAGCAAAATAAAAATGCAGTAAGGAAATTCAGATTAGAAAACCAGGGGTGCTGTGAAGGGAGGGGATTGGCACGAAAGGTGATGTTTGTGCTGCAAGGTTTTCTTCAGGCTTTGGAGCATTACTGACACCACCACCTGCTTTGCCTTCCCCTCCAGCACCCCAAGGGCCTTCAGGCAGAAACATCACATCTTTTCATGGCTTTGCTTTCTAGAACAGGTCTTGCTAAGGATCATTATGAAAGCATCCAGGAGCCATGTTGGGACCTCAGCAGAATTAAAAGACACTTCTTGAGGTTAATGGTGGGTTCATCCTTCGAGGCCAACAACAGGCAGAAGCTGATAAATATAAAGCACATTTCACCATGTGAGGTAGATGCCTACTTCTTTAATATTATATTTCATTCCCTAGGCACTGAAGGTCCACATAATTTTCATTTTCTTCTGTGACCATGTCCTTCCCAAAAGTGATTTTTTTTTTTTTGTTGTTAAGTCTTCTGGGAGCATTAAAAGGACATCTATTACTGTGGCTAGAAAAAATGGCTAGTTTTTAATTCTTAAATTCCCTTTTCCTCCCTTTTACAGACAAAAGCTTTGAAGGATTTTGGGTAGTCAACCTGGGTTTAATGCAGAGGATTCCCTACAAATGAGAAATGGATATAACTTGTAATTGTTCATGTCTCTAGAAATTGAGTCCTGATCATTCAAAAAAAGCATTACCTAAAAAAGAGGATGTAACAAGCAACTGCTGACAAGAGATCTGTGCATAATAGTGCTCTTTTTTTTCTGCTTAGAAAGTCTCTTCAGTAAAATCCTACTTTATATATAAAAATGTGGTTCTGATTCCTATTAATTGTCACATCTCTGAGAAAGAGGAGTTTGAAGTTTCAAGGCAGGTAATACCATGCCAACACTATGATAAACAGCTAAGCAACTTATCTTTAGTAAAAGATAAGCTGGAATAAGGAGTGTGATTAACAGCTGTGTTCAAGATTTATGTGATCAATTTGGAGAGCAGGTCAATGTGTTGTCTTGACAGGATAGTTAAGGTAAAGTTGCAAGTTCAAGCAGCTTTGACCTCAGTAAACTTGCAGTACAGCCAGTGAACCTCTCTTGATTATTTCCTGTGAAGGTTTATAGGATAATGAAACGAAAGCAGAGGGGAAGATAGACCATAAAATATAATTGCTTTTTCCTCCAGCCACCCCCTGCCAGAAGCTGTGTTTTCACACAGGGTATGTCCTAGTCCCTGTCAGTCTCTGAACCAGGATAGATGAGCTGTAGCAGGAACAATTCTGAAGAAGGAGAAGATAAAAGGGTGTTCCCGGGCTTTTAAGTCCCCATCAAATAAAATCTCCTGCCTTCTCCATCCAGAGCATGTATGCTCATGGCATCTAACTTTTAAATACCTGTTCAATTTTTTTTTTTCCCATTTAAAAAATGTACATGTATAAGCATGGAAGGGTGAGGAAGTGAAGCTGAAGAAGCAAGTCCTCCGTGGTTACTGATCAGCTCAGATTCATCAGGCTCAATGCAGAGGCTCTGGTGCAGCCCATAGCCACTTGGATGGTAGTGCCAGCTCTCTGTGAGGGGAGTGAGAAGTCCCTAGGAAAAGAAGTAACATAATGTGAAAAGCTGTAACATCAGCCATAATTGCACTAGTTAAACATTTTAGATGACTTCCAGGGAATATTGTTCTTCTCTCCTTCCACTTATAAGCCCCTGTACATCCTGGACTGATAAGAACTTCTCAGCAGCCTTCTGTTGCCTGGGATGAGGTAAATTTGCTCAACCAGCGTTGGGGCAGAATATGCAGAGCTGCTGCCACATGGCACCCACTGCAAATTGGCTCTGTTATCTGTCACTGGTGGAGATGTCTACAATGGAGAATTATTGTATATAAATGTTGAGATATACACAATTCCCACTTAAAATTGATTTTTCCCTTGTGAGATGTGCTGTCTCATTGAAAGAGGGAGAAAAGTATAATTTTAAACCTTACTCCTGTATTAAAGGAATTAAACAGAGGGAAAAAAAGAGTTGAAAAAGAGGAGGCATTATCTCAGGGGTGCTATTAATCTTTTTCATAGGAAAATGTAGTCTTGCTGTGCACCTTACTGACCTCCTGAAGCAAGCCTTCCTGCATCTTCCCACTGTGATATTTACTACTGAGTCCCTCCAGCTCTCTTTCTCTGCATTCAACACCAGTTTGGCTTGTTTGTTGCAAATGGCAGATTGGAAAGAAGTGGAGGTTACCTCTGACAGAATTGTCAAATTAAATTTATCCTGATCCCTGCACCTTCTCCAGGAGCCCCCCTATTTATAGTAAAGTACACACAGCTCATAGGAATTGGTTTTCAAACCACTTTGACAGCAAATAATAAATATAAAATAATACGCAATACAATATGCAATTGACTTGTGTGCCTCCCAGTCAATGCAAGCCTTATCCAGCATACATAATTACATTGCAGGCAGCACATCCTTTACCTGGGAATGACATACTCTGATAAAAAATAAATAATAATAATAAACCCTCCTAAGTATGCACCACTGGGTGCCTTGTCTAAACCTGGCTATGAAGAATGAATGTGAAATTAGCATTCGATTAGAATTGAAGGAAATGCAGGATGTGAATGTAAATCAAAGAACTATATCAATGTCTAAATATGAATGTGACATTTGTATGGCTGCATAAATAGTCTCCTTGTGCAGCATCGTTCAGAGAGATCTGCCACAGGAACAACAGAGGGTAGGAGAAGTCTGGATTTAAGGTGGTTTTCTCAAGTGGAAGACCTGTCCTTCACTTCTCTTCCCATTCTCTTTCTCCCCTGGGCATCAGCAGTGACCTGGGAGCACTGCAGTTTTTTCTCCCTGTCCTATTTATCTATTGTCATTGTACAAGATTCATAGCAAGTGGTTTTCTCTGAATTTTTCCCCTTCCATTTTTTCTCTCAGGTTTCCCATAGAGTTCAGACCGTAGCTTACTAAATCTTCTGAATGGGTTTGTGATATTTGTGTTTATATCTTGCTCTTCCTCCCCAGAACATAAAGTGATGAAGGTGAAGTGTTGCTCATCCCTTTCCCACAGGCAGGCATCAGCAAAAGAGCATTTGGCCAGGCCATGCAGTCAGTTCATGCCATGTACAATCCGAAGGCAGTTTTCCACCCTCATCAGTGTTAGATGTTCTGCAGCTTTGCTGCTGTCACCAGACAACTTCTCCCCTCTCCCAGGGATTGCTGCCATGTTCAGGAGCACCCTGCACCCATTTAGTCCCTTTCCATGCACCAGACTGTGAGGGTCATTGGGCATACCTGTCTTTTTTTTTTTTTCTCCTAAATTCATACTCTGAATATTACTCAGAAAACAATATAGTGTGTTCACTGTCCTATTGGTTTTGACCATGAGAATTAGAGCAGATGGGACAGACATCTTTCTTCCTCTGACCTGTCTCCCTTCAACATTGTATGTTTATTTTTGAGCTGATGTGTTTATTGCAAAACACACTTAAACAGCAAGGCAAGCTAAATTCACAGGGTTTGCTTCAGGTGTGTGTGGTGCCACCCTCAGATCAGATCAATTTGGTATCCAAGAAAAATGCTAATTTTAGAAATTGTTTTTTTGACATCTTTCAAAGCTATCAGGAAAAGTTTGCATTTGTTACAGCCAACTTTGACACCTACTTGACCTTAAAGCCAAGAATTTATGTGCTGCTTCCCAAAATAAGTATCAGTTGGGTCTGGGAGAATACCTTAAGGGTGTCCAAGCCAAATTGTACCAGTCAGAAAGATGCTGTTTTTAAAATCAGCTTTGCGGGCGAATCTTCTCATCACTGTTAACGTTTAACGTATCCCCCCAAGCCTGGATGCTCTTTGAAGCAAGTTACCAGCTTAATTAGGACTCTTTAATAAAATTTAATGCTATTTTTTTAATGAAGAAAGATGAAAAGTCGCCTAGAGGGGAATCTTGAGCACAAGGTATTTAAAGAAATTATTCTCTGAGAATGTCGATCTCTTATCTCATTCTCCACAAATCATTTAATGAAATAACATTGACATTTCACTTCTAGTTATATCAGCTTCTCTCCTTGCACACTTTTCTTTATTTTGTTTATTTTTTTCTCCTTTTTAAGGAAAAAATAAAGCACAGCAAGGCTCTTACACAACAATCTTGTGTTATTGAGCGACAATTAATATTGTCTCATTCTTTCTAATGGAGGGCATAGTTTTTTCCAGACAATTAGGTAGATAGTTTTCTCTTGCATTTTTTAATGCTGATCTAAAGTTTAACTGGCTTGGCTTTGCCAGTTACATAATTACTGCAAACTTGGGCATCTGCAGCCCGACTCCAGATACAAAGTCTTATTGCTGTTCCCTGTAGGTGATAACCTGAACAGGAGATGGCTTTCTGCTCCAAATGAAGATATTGGGTGCTCTCCCTTTAGATTAGAGAATTATTTGGGTCCTGCTGTCAGCACCTGTTCATCACTGAAAGGCTCAATGGCAGGGCCTGTGATTCTGTGAATGGGAAGGAGGCATTAGCTTTTCCCTGTAATTTCCTTAAAAGCCCCAGCTCTCCATAACAATTTGTTAGGGAGTGACTGTTGTATTTTGACCTAGAGAAGGGGAACATTTGTGGTGTCTTTTCCTTGAGGAATCATTGTCTCTTTTCCCTCTTTGCCACTTCATGGAATCACAGAATAGTTTAGATTGGAAGGGATCTTAAAAATTGTCTTGTTCCAATCTCCCTGCTGTGGGCAGAGACACCTTCCACTATCCCAGGTTGCTCCAAGCCCTGTCCAATATGACCTTGGACACTTCCAGGGATGGAGCAGCCACAGCTTCTCTGGACAACCTGTGCCAGGGCCTCACCACCCTCACAGGTAAGATAAATACCTAATCTGTTGCTATTTTGGGTCCAGTTTCTTCTTCTTAAATGAAGTAATTGTCCAGTTTTTGTGACACAGGTGTTGGATGGATGCGTAGTGTCAGGAAATCAGTATGTATTACTGCAGGTCTGATCAGGAGGAAGAAGAGGGATGGGCTATAGGAGCAATTGGCTGCAAGATGAATCTAGCTCACTAGCTTTACCATCTAAGGCAAGAATTTCTCTATTCTGGACCTGTATATAAATAATTGTCTTATTTTTTTTACCAGTTCATAGTGGTTATTCAACTTTCAATACGCTAGATGCTTCTTCCCATATTTGTTAGTGGTTTATCTCTGTTCTGTTTCCTCCTCTTTTCAGGAAAAAAGAGCCAATGGTGCATAATTTCCATAGAACCTGGCTCAGCCACATTTCTTTCTATGACTTTTTCACCTAATTTCAAGGCTCTGTTATTTTCTGTAACACTGTAATATGATCTTCATGATTCTTGTAAGCTTCAGGAGAGAGTGGATTATATGAGAATTTCCTGAGCAATCTCCAGAGTTTTGTCTTACATTCAAATCATCATACACATCTATAGGAAACAGAAAGGAAAGAAATGGGTCATGGTGTTCTTTCCCCCAGCATACTAATTTAACTCCTTCAAAATCAGTGAGAATAGCTATCCTTCAGCACAGAGGAAAATTAATACACATCCTGGGATCTATCTATCCTCATCTGTCTATGGTCCCATTGATTTCGAGGTCAGGCTGAAGGACTAGGATGAAGCTTTGCATTAATATAATGTTTGTTGACCTTTCTAAAAAAATGAGACCCATTTTTATATGATGGGGTTTTTTAGACACACAAACATAATAAAAATATAGTTAAGAAATAATTTCTATTTTTATGCCCAAGAGAAAACCTGCATTGCTGCACCCCAAGATACAAAGCAACAGGCTCAACAGAGGGAAATTTCTGTCTTCATTCATATCTAAAGTCCTCCAAGATCCTTCTATCATGTGTGAGCTCTCTGTAACTGTCAAGCATTCAACAGGCCACTCAATAAACATCAAGTCAAGCCAGCCTGCCAAATGTTTTCTCCCCATCAGGCTGATCCCCAAAGACTCTGCTCACATCTGTCCCGGCCCTGTCTGGATTCCTGCTTCAGAAAGGGCTCTCCAGCTAAGTTATAAGCCAGACAGTTAACTAAGTGACAAAACATGAAACCCACTGTTTTGTTTTCTAATGAGGACTCCTAATAACTATGCTGGATTTTTTCCTTTTATATTTATCAAGGTATGATTTAATTGTCATCAACATCCAAATGACAAAAAAAGTCCCCTAAACTCAAACTGACAGAAAATTCTGAGGGGTTTAGGTACTCTGTAGTAATGATTCATGCACTTACAGCTGGGATAATAATAGTCTAACACCTTGATCATATTGCATTTTACATAATTTTACATAATTGTTCATAAGGGCTACAATTATTGCAACTGTGAAGTGTAAAACTACAGGAAGAGAATGAAAAAGCCAACTCGAATTAATACGTTTAGTCTGATTTTCTCGTACTAATTACCATTGGGAAAACACATATTTTAACCTAGCAATGTTTGAATGTTTTTGTACTGCAGTGCTGCCACAAATGAAAGAGTATAAAAAATATTTTATACTGTTGTTGTGGTTTAACCCCAGCTGGCAACTCAATCCTGCTTGCTCACCCCTGCAGTGGGAGAGGGGAGAGAATCAGAAGGGTGAAAGAGAGGAAACTCACGGGTTGAGATAAAGACAGTTTAATAAGCAAAGCAAAAGCCACACACAGAAGCAAAGCAAAACAGGGAATCCTTTCAGCACTTCCCATGGGCAGGCAGGTGTTCAGCTATCCCCAGGAAAGCCAGGCTCCATCAGACATAAAGGGGACTTAGGAAGACAAATGCCATCACTCCAAAAGTCCCCTCATTCCTTCCTGTTCCCCTGGCTTTAAATGCTAAGCATGACGCCACATGGCCCCGGTCACTCGGGCTCAGCTGTTCCAGCTCTGTCCCCTCCCAGCTCCTTGTGCACCCCCAGCCTCCTCATCAGGGGGGTGAGGAGCAAAAAAGGCCTTGACTCTGTGTAAGTCCTGCATGGCAACAACTAAAACATCCCTGAATTATCAGCATTGTTCCCAATACAAATCCAAAGCACAGGCCCATATCAACTACTATGAAGAAAATTAACTCTACTGCAGCCAAAACCAGCTCAACAGTGATCGTCATCCCAAGTGCCAAATTACCAATTACTGTTTGATGTGCTCACAGGAGGTGTTCCAGCTTCCTAAAAATATTTCTAGCAAAGAGAGTGTGGTTATTAGTACTTTAAAGTACAGATCGTGCTCACCTGTTTGATTTTTAAATGTGTTAATGTTTCTGCTCTCTGCCATACTACACAGGATTCTGGCTGTCAGTGTCACAAGGAATGTGATGGGTTTGTGTTATTTTTGCCATTTTCTCATTGCTCTAATTGTTCCCCAGTGTTTCTGAGGAAAAGCAGTGTTCAGCTGCAGGAAGGGAGGCAAAACTCACTCATTTGGAACACCAGAGCAGGTCTGAGAAAGGAGAAGTTGGGACAGTCATTCACTTTGGTAGATGCAAATTTCCACACAAAAAATCATCCCTTTGGCTTGGCTTCCCTATGTGATGGTTTGCAGGCACACACACAGACTCCCACACACTGCTGCTGTGTATCCTGGCTCCTTTTCTGCAGGTGGGAGGCTGCAGCTGCTGGTTGGGAGGCACCTGGAACCACAACAGTGCCCAGCCCACCATTTGCACCAGCAACAAACCCCTCTCAAAATAGCCTGGTCAAGAAATCCTGCAGAAGCAGGAATACAAATAGGCTGTGTGCTTGGAGGATGACAGGAGGCTGAGAGCATGAAGAGATGGGCTTGAGGGATGGGGCTAGCAGAGATCTGTACCTGGCTACTGCCAGGAGCCAGACCCATGCTGCCCCTTCAGCACCAGTTCAGTGCTTTGGCTGAGGGTAGGCTCACATTGATATGCCAACCTCCATGCTGAAGGCATTGAAATGCAGGCACATGTTTGCCTCTAGTTGTTCTGGGGAGAGTGGAGCTGGGAGCACTAACTTTTTAATTTGCCTCAGCTAGATTCCTCAGAGCTTGACTGCCAGAGCTGTCGTCACCATTTAGAGTTGTGAAAAGCCCAGTCCTCCAGACTGAGGTGGAACTGGGTCTTGGGCACTTGTATGGGCCTCTGCCCCATACAAGGAATGGATTTTGCCCAGAAAGCTGCAATGCTATGGAATGTGCTGAAGGCACATCAACTGTGCTTCAGAATGGTTTCCATTTAGAAGGAAATACAAGGCAGGGGCAAAGAGACAGGCTTATAGTGCACAGAAAACCACTCATGTTCTGCCTTAGTAGCTAATTGGAACAGCCTTTAGGTGTGATCAGTCTCTTCTGGTTCAAAAAGACCCTCTGGATTGTTGCTGAGTGGAACAGGACACAGATTTATGTGCCCCACCTAAATTGTTCCTGAGGTGTGAGGAAAACATCACCTTCTCTGCATCATTTCCTCTGTGAGCTCACAAGCAGGATGAGATTAAATACTGTGGGCACTGACTTGCTCTCTTCACGGAGAAAGATTTTCACACAGATCTACTTAGAGCTGTAGTGACATTTCTGTTCTCCATTGGCTCCTGCAATGATGGGGGGTGGGAAGATAAATAAACTGTGACTGTGGAACAGAAAGGTCACCATGGCAAATCAAGTCTGCACAGGGGGTTGAGTGCGGAGCTCATTTTCCCAACAATATCTCAAATTTAAAATCCTTCAGAATAGATTAAAATAAAATTTGCTCAGTCCAGTGTCTTCATGAACCCTAATGACCATCAAAGTAAAGGCTTCATGGTGACACTCCTCCATATCAGCTGTGTTATCTTCAAGTTACCTGATGTCTTCTTTTCTGATTTTCCCATCCCTCAAAGGCAAACAGTACCGCTCTTGGACTTCTCAAGACCTGCCGTTCTGGCAGATCAGAAATAGATTTCTGTGCCCCTCTTCTGTCAGTCTTCAATCTCTGGAGACTGACCTGCACAAGTGTAAATTAGCTTGTTCAGACAGTGTGTAAAAATTAAAGCAGCCAGCTCATGTGTGATGGTCAGTGTATTTGGTGCCACCTCCTGCAGCGCTCCGTGGTCCCTCAGCCAGGTTGGATCTGCAGACTGCTCTGGCTAGGGATGGCTAAGGTCTGTGGGTCTCCTTGTAGAGAGCTGGGATGGACACAAGTTCCTGGGTGAGGCTCAGAGGAGATCTGGAGTTTCCCACAGAATACATGGGCAGTGGGATCTGCATTCAGCCTTCCTCTGTGTTTCCCTCTGTGAGTTGTTCTTCACCTCTCCCATCCACATGATGATTGCTGACACACGGTGTTTTCCATTTGACTGACAGTGACATTTGTCTGTACCGAAGTCCTTCATGCTCTGTCAGATGGTAGTTAAGGCAGGAGCGAAACTCCATCATCCCTGTCTAATGTGGGACACTCTTTGTGTGTCCCCTGTGCATATGCTGACTCTGAGTAGGGTCACGAAGCACAAGATGTGCTCCTGAGCACATTGGCACTTCTCTGTGGCACAAAGGGTTGGCAAACAGCAATACTAGGTCAGGTCTTAGAGACAACATAACTGCATTCTCTGCATGTCACCAAAGCATTCAATTCATCCCTCTGCGGGATCAGCACTTGTTTTATTCAGTGAGATGGTTCCTCTGAGCTATCAGAATGACAGGAAGCAACCAGAGTGAGGAAAGCATCTGGTGCCCAATTTAAAAAATGCTACACTTAATTTAATTTATTAATTTGATCTTGTGGTCTGCAGCATTTGTTGGCTCTCCCTGTGTCCTGAGATTTCATCCTGCATGTGAAAAGATCCTGTCTAGGAGTGAGGACCCACCTTTCTCTATTTTGTATGCTCAGCCTGCCCTGCAGGACTCTATATGGGGCAGATTAGCACAAACTGCTTGATGGGTCTGCAAATTTCCCTATTAGCAGTGTGTGTGGCTGGCAATGCTGTGTTGTACTCCTTAGTTACACGTAAAATTCTTCTGAAGCAAAAAGACAAAGGCAATATTCTTCGTCGTCATTCTCAGTTATTTCAAAATTGCTACCCACAGCAGAGCATCATCAGTCATTAGAGTCACATATAGGAGCATTATATTCACTTTGCGGTCTCCCAGCTCCATCACCAAGGACATCACAGTCACAATGAGACATAATCAGTGTGCTGTTGCCAATTTCAAGACATTGTAATTTAGCAAAAAATTTCCTGTGTTCAGAGTCCTCTGAAGTTGGAGGAGCTGCTCTGAATTCCTCTGCATTCCTTTTATCGAGTTTGGTGTAAATAGCATGGAGGGAGAAATAAGGCGTGAGGACCCTCTTTAGCACTGCCCTGTGACGCCCAGGAATTGCAGGGCACGTGTGCTGCATAATATCAGGCTCGACTGATACAAGGGACAGCAGGAGAGAGCTGAGGAAAAGGCTCAACCTTGAGTGACCTTGCTGTTGTGAATTCTTAACTTGCTCTTCTCCCTGTTGCGACTATGATAAAAAGATACTTCACACAACGATAGTCTCTTGCATGGAAGTTTTGGGGAGAAGCTTCAAATGACACAAATGTGAGGCAGCTCATCCGGTCCCGTTTTTCCAGACAGCATTTAGCTGGTCTGATCTTTAGTCCTGACTGGTGACAGCTTAATGGGTGACATCAAGAAAATCCCACCCCCCTGTCCCTCACTTTTACCGTGCACAACTGTATTTACACAGAGCTTGGTGAGCTAAGGAGGTTTTTAAATGCTTTGTTAAGAACTGGGAAGCGTTTGACCACTAACTGCATGCTGGAATTTCATTTATAATGTATCTTATGGTAACATTTTGCAACTTACAGCATTTAAAAGCTATTTTTCACTCTGAAAAAAACCTGCTAACACTGGGGCTCAAGAAATTCTCTATCCTGTCTAAAAGAAAATAAAAAGTGTGAATTTTCACAATCTGGAAGTGGGGCTGTTCCCAGAATCTTCCCTCTCTGCTGAGAAGAGAGAAGATTGCCCTCTTCACCAAAAACACTGCTTCCACTGGTCCCCTCCCAGCCTGACCAGATTGAGTCCTTATCATTTTTGATTACCAGTACTTTGACTTTATTTACCCTCTGCAAAATGCTTATGAGCATTTGGCCGTGCACTTAATGTATGGAACTTACTTCGGGGTCCTTTGCATGTAGGGATATAAACATAAATGCAGACAGATTTATTGCAGTCTAATTTAATAAAAATGTCAGCAAATAAATGCATGTTTGACAGGGGAATAAATATCAAATAGGAGCAAAGCAGACAGTGGAGAAGGTTGTAAGACATTAACATGAAACGTTTTGGTTTGACAGCGACTATAAAACAAAATTGTACTTTGGAGACTCTGGGAGTCATTTAGCAGAGGTGGAATCGCCTTGCACCAGCCGAGCACAGGGAGATGGGTTCATGATGAGACCACATCGCTACAGAGGGGAATGGTTTGTGATCTGTCACTTCCATTTGTAAACTGACATTTAATGTAAGGGGAGCGCGATACTTCCTTGATTGGTTTTCCGACACAGGCTGCGGGCTGTGCCTGCACGTTGCTTAGCAGCAGCAGGGCAGCCTGGTCCAGGACCGGCTGCTCCTCCTGCCTGCCACTAGGACCTGCTGGGCCCCCTTAGCTTCCTGTATTTATGCCTCCAAGGAGAGGCGAGGAAAAGATGCAATCTGTGTTTTGCCCCTAACCGGGTGTTAGCTTATGAAGTGATTTGCCCAGGGAGAAATAACGAGAAGCTGCAGTGATCCTCTTAGTACCCCACATGCTCACACCACTCGCATTTTAAATGCTTCATTGCCACTGCCCTTTCCTTGTGTCTGCTTGTGTTGTCCTGAGTGCCAGCTGCCTCCCAGGACTGTCACCAACACACACAGCAGAGCAGGCATCCCACTCCCCACGGCCCCAGAGCCCAGTGATTTCTCCAGCTCCTGAACTTGAGTTAAGCCTTATCTGGAGGGAGCCTGGAGTGTTCCAGCTGTGGGCCCCATTTCCATGTCAGATAGACTTAAAGAGAAGAATTTGAAGGCTCCCATGGATATCAGAGAGCAGATCTATAGCTCAGCAGCTGACTGTGATGCTAATGGACCCCTCTGGTGCTCTCCATTGATTTTGTGGAAAGGAAGAGCGTCAGGATGCTTTTCCTAAGGAAAGCACATGGCTTTTTTTTTTGTAGCAGTGAAATAACTGTTCAGGTGTCTTGCAATATTTGGTTTTGTGTTGGGTTTTTTTGGGGGGTTTTTTTGTGGTTTTTTTTGTTGTTGTTGTTGTTGTTGTTGTTTTTGTTTTTGTTTTGTTTTGTTTTGTGCTATTCCCTCTTTCCTTCACTTTTTGGACTTCAGTTTCTCATGAGGTCCCCAGGCAATTACTGGGGCTGCGGTTGCTGCAAGCATTGTTCACTTTATTGCAGAAATGCACTCAAATCCTGGGAGAGATTTTGTTTTAACGGCCCAGTCAATACATGATGCTTATTCCACCTCAAGCATTACATGAGATTTTTAAAACATACTTGTTCATCTTAATACCCCTGTTAAGTTTCTGAAATGCTTAATATATCCTAGGTGTTTCTTAACATTTCAGCACAAATCCAATATTCCACTTTCACTGTAGGCATAGAACCATCAATTGTTTTATTGGGGATCATATCTCAACATGTGTATGCAGAAATTCAAGGTAACCAGTTTGCACAGGGGTCAAAGTGCAGTGGCTAACGGGAAGGAGCACGTGGGAACAGAGTTTGCCTCAATACAAGTGAAATAAAAGCTAAAACACTCCCATGCCACAAGTTGCAGGGAGTGGGGAGTTGTGGAGTGGAAACTTTGCTCCTGAAGTTCTGGAAGAATTGATGTGTGAAATTGCAAATCTGGTAGTATGAGTTTTTAATAAATCTATCAACTCAAGGGTGGCACTGTGTGACTGAAGAATAGCAAACACAGTGTCTGTATTTAAGAAAGGGAGAGAAATTGGGAGAGAAGTGTGTACAGGCCTTTTAGTCTGACATCAGCTCTACAGAATCAAAATCTTTGGACAAAATTTTTATGTCCACTTTGTGATAAGTTTTGAAAAGGACATAGATTACATCAGGAGAAGTATTGACTGTATAGATAAGGAGCTTTTAGTGCCCCTGCTTGATATAACCATTTGTGGAATATCCATTCTAAAAAATGTGAATTAAAACAGGGACACATGCAGATGGAGGTATTACAGAGATCAGGAGAATGGAGAGCCTGATTTACAAGAGAAAGTTAAAGGAGCATGGCTTGTTGATCATAGCAAAATAAAGGCTTAGCAGGGTTATCATTTCTGCCTGTAAAAACTTAAGGGAGGAGAAAGGACTCTTTGTACTGGAGAACAATAAAAACCCAATGGAAATCAAAACAAGTTTTCCAGCCGTTAAGACAGGGAGGCTGGAAAGCTTTTTGGAGGTAATGGCAATGAACAGAATCCAAACTACTTTCAAGCCACAGCTCAGTAAGTTTATGGAGAGATAATACAATGTAGTGCAGAGATAGCAGGGACTGCACTTGGTGACCTCAGGGATGACTTCCAGTCTGTGTAAATGTGCAGGGACTCCATTTCAAATTCCTCATTAAACTTTCTGTGTATTTCTTTTTCCTTATCTTCTTTTAAAAAAGGATTATCCTGTAATAAACAGGGTGGTGCCATCTGCCACAGTCTCTGGCACAGAAGGGAGGAGTTGCTGTTTTCATGTTAGTTAGCTGTATTGAGCAGGGTGGGGGAAGGATTTGGGGTTGCTTCCATCTGGCACTGGGGCTGATTGAAGGTGAGAGCTCATCTCTTGAAATTCAGTGAAAAACGATGGTTAAGGCAGATATAAGTTGTGAAGAGCCTTGAAAATACAGACCAAGCAGCTTAGGTTTGATGTGGCTGCTGAAGAGAGGTGAGAGAAGGGCTGTGTAGAGCGGAAAAACATAGTCTGAAGGGAAGGTAAGAAAATTCTATTTACAGTGTTGTTCTCAGAGGATACAAGCAGGGCAAAATGGCAGTTTTCTGTGTTAGAGAGAAGAAAATTAGAGTTGATCTGTGGTATAAGATGATGAGACACTTAGCTGTGCAGGGAGAAGGATGACCCTGTTTCAGTAGAGGGAACTGCTGTGATGATACATTGATCTAGTGAGAGTATACAGAGCAGATCAAAAATGATGCCTAGGTTCCAAAGCTGGGAGAAATTGAAGTATTTTTCCAAGGCCTTGGTCTCCTTCCACCACTGACTGTTCAAATGGAACAGATTAGCAGAAAAACCTGTCTTTTAAAGTATTTTAAGTATGGTTGCTGCAAGCTCAGTTCCCTCCTTCTGGGAGAGGAAGGCTGGTGGGCTCACTTCTGGGAATGTGCTATTGGACCTCATCCTCTGGCACTAGGAGAACTGGGGCCTGAATAACCATGCTGAGGCTGGCCTGAAATTCATGGGACATTGAGAAAAGGTCAAAAGTAAAAGGTTAAATCTGAGTTTATTTGTCTTGTATGTTTGGTCTTTGGGGAGTTACATTTTCAGGTGCTCCTCTCCAGCCATAAGGGTCAGAGGTGTTTTTCAGTGGAAGGTGGGCATCCCAAATATTTGCCCAAAAAGTAATCCTCAGACTAATGTTTGCAAGTGCAGACTCCTCAAATTAATAGCAGTTACAGAACTGATGGTCAAAAGTACATATAACACAATTTTACACTGCATCACAGCAACCCCGGGGTTTTAGGATCTCAACTAGATACTGCAAAGTTTGCACTTGCACCAAGAGAGTGGTGACAAATTTGGTGGGCAACTTTATTGGAAGTCTATTTTTCTCACTGCTGTGTTCCCACATCCTCTCCCCTCAGCACTCTGACCAAGTACAGGTTTCCTATGCTAATGCAGTGTCTGCATTGAATCACTCCCTCTTCAGTTCTTCCTCAGAATTAAGGACTCAGAGGAGATTCTGGTGCATTTCTGAACTACTAAAGTCCTGGTTTCATTTTTCATAAGTCTCTGATGCAGAGTCCTCTTGTCTTTCCTGGTCAGAACTATAAGATTTGGCTTTTGTAGAGTAGTTACTATGAAAATACTTACTGATAGTTACTCACATCCCATTATCCTTTCTTGTTTCTCCTTTATTTTGAGAGGGTTTGTCTGTAATGCAGTTGATCCAAATTAAGGGTATGATAAAGTGGATGATTAGAATGGCACTGAAAGCTTTGTGCAGAGAGGCTCAGTCAGGCCTTCATTAGTTTAGCTTAAATCACTTCAGGCTACTTTGATTCTAAGCAAGTTCACAGAGGATTTTTATATTAGTTTTCCCATATATCTCCATTCAGGCAAGCCCTAAAATAACCAGCAGCATACACAGCATAACTTCAGGAAATGAGTTCTTCTAGGGATGAAGGGTACCTCTAGAGAGCTGAAACTCTACAGCAAAAGGGGGTGACATAGAGGTGGCAATGGGTAGCCACAGCCTTTCCCTCTCCTTCCGAAAAGCTTTCCCCTGAGCTGGCAGAGGCTCAGACTCAAAGAGAGAAAGTGACAGCAAATTAAAATTAAAACTCTAGAGTATACCCTGTAAGAAATATCAATTTCACTTTCTGAGCTTCAAGCATCTGCTTGTGTTACTTTCCAACACTCCAGATATTGCTCCTTTTCTCAGTTTCTCCAGGTGTAAAATGGGGTAAAAATACTGACCTCATTTGGAAAGTGTTTTAATACCAGGCACTAGAGAAGTTCCAAGAGTTCATTATCACCATTATACTGCTGTTATCATTCTGTGGTTTGCTTTACTGGAGTAATGACCCATTAATATTATTTTGTTGACTGTACAGATGATCTTTCAAAGCAGCAGTGAAATGTGCTATTAAGAGCTCCAGACAACTTACTGTCTTAATTTATAAGCAGATGCAAGCAGTAATAAATAAGAGATTAAAATGAAGTAATGGTCGAGAAAGTTTTTACATAAAGACTCTAATCTCATCTTGCTCTTGCTCTCCTCAGCCATCAGTAGCTCTTATGCTTCAAGACACAGTCTATGGATGAGGAATTGGCTTCTGTTTCTATTGTTCTGCATCCATTGCTGTTGCAAACACTAAATTAATGCATAAAAAAGAATCCCTTGAACAAGGCCCCTGCTCACACATCCTGGAGATATTGCTGAGGAATTGGCCAAGTGATATGTGCAGATTTCCCATGTGGTGCAGCTTTGCTGGAGCTACTGTAACTCCCCAGGCTGCTTCCTAGAGACCCTGAGGAATTAGCACAGCTCTCCTCTTCTAGTCTGTTACAAGCAAGACCAAGAATGTTTGAAGAGTGATGTCAAAATAGGTAACACATACTTAAGAAACACTGTGATACACTTTACCTCACAGTAGGAAGAGTTTGATAGTAACCCTCCTTGCCCAGACACTGCTGAATGTTTCATTAGCTGAGAAATGCAAAGCTGGCTTTTCCAGCTGAGACTGCAGAGGTGACGGGGGGTCTGTGATGTGGGACAACATTTATTCTGTCTCAACACAAAAGCTCGGCCAAAAACCTTCACCCAAAAAAAAACCCAGTTAAAGAAACCTAACCCAAACAAAGTGGCAGTTATTGAAATCTGAAAGAAAGAAAAGAATATACTGATAGTTTATGGAATACATTCTTGTTTTATATCCAGCAGACTAACTATACTGATAAAAATAATAGCATAGTTCAAGGTATCATAATTCCTTGGGGTTTATTTACTTTCTCAAGAGATGAGGCAGAGGCACAGCAATTAATGGTATCTCTTGCCACATTTGAAACAGAAAGGGATACAAAACATATATCATCCTGTTATGAGCTCCTCTGAAAAAAGAAGGGATTTTGAAAGATAGATTTCCAATGGAAATTTTTCTTTGATTTTTTTTTAAGGTAACTATAACAGCCCCTCATTTTCCAGTCCCAGGAACCTGAGGCCCCACTGCCATTCTTGGTGTACCTGGTGCTCAGCAGAAAGGATGGGTTAAGTTTCCAGTTTCATATCATCATTATTTTCTTTCTCTCTTTTTATTTTTTATTTGTAAACTTCAGAAGTTCAGGAGAGAACGTGCTGCTTTGCCTTCCCTGTTCCCTGCTGACTTCGTTCCCCTGATCAAAGCGAAAATAAGTAGGGCTGGTTTGTTTAATAGAGAGGGTCTTACCCAGTCACGCCTCTTTGTTTGCCGACATAATTGAGGAGAAGACAGCTTAGGGAATAGTGCTGCTTAATTGCTCTCACAGACGCTGCAAGGCACTCGGTAGGGATGGGCTAAATTGGTCCTATTGTGGATTTTTGAAAAGCCTTGGTAACAGAGGAGTCCAAAAAATCCACACCCCAAGCCCTTATATAACCAGTAAAGTAACCTTCACTGCAGCATCAGCTTTTCCCTCTGCAAACCCCCCTGGAATGAACCAGGGAAATGGTGCATCAGAGGCACTGCAGCCCCATCCCCACAGATCTCCAGAGGGCACAGAGAGAGAAGGGGTAGAATTGAACATCTGGGTGTAACGTCTCATCTATTAAAATGTTCAGCCTTTTAACAAAGTATATGTATGGCCGTAAAAGCTTCCTCCCTAATGAGTCCCGGAGTGCGCAAATCACTGCTTCTCAAAGCAAGACCAGGCTGTAACTCTCTTGATTTTAAATCAAAGGTTGGCTGTGATTCCTCAATCCTTCGCAGTCCAGAAGAAGTCAGCAGAGCTGCTAATTGGAGCACTGGTTGCATCTTTTTGGCTTTAAACCCTGAAATGAAGGGCAGGTCTGCTCTGCACATTGTGACAAAGATGAGACCTCAGGTTCCTGGCGAAGCCTTTTAGATGAAACAAATGGAGAAGGGCTTCCCAGGGACAGATTCCTCTGACCATGGAGCGAACGAGCCTTCAACAACTTGAGGATGACACTGAGGGCAGTGTTGTCCTTGCCCTGGGGGACTACAGGCTGGAAACTCAGAACTGTACTCTAATGATGCTATTAGTGAATTCTCAGACTGAACCTCTCCTGCTTTTAGAAAGGACTGAGTCCTGCAAAATTATTCTATTTTCTGCTATTAATAGGTAGAATTCAAACATAGTATCGATAAGTATTCTTACTTATTATTCTATCCTACACTGGGAGGAGAGAGGGAGATATTTTATGTGACAGTGGGGACAAAAACCTCTTTCTTTTCCTGTTATATTCATTAGAGTTCCTTTTGTTTACAATACTGTCTTACTCCATCAGACGTATGGCAAATTGTCTCCTGAAGGAAGCAATGAATTCACTAGACATACACCTAAACCTTGACAATTATTGTCTCTTGCTACATATTTTTTAAAGCCTTGAATACTATTAATCACACAGCTGAGGAAAAGCATATGACCTTCTCTGTATCCATCTTAGAAAGATCTCATGTATTAAGAAGCTGTCTGCCAACAAGAAAACTGCAAATGGCTCCCCATAGCAAAGAGAGTTAGAGAAGCCACGAGGAACCCTGTATCTGTGTACAAGTCAACACCTAAAGTTAAATACGTGGTTTCCCTAGGACTGCTCACAATTTGGTTCTCTGTGCCTGCATTTCATTCCTGCAAAGATAAAATACTTACAAGCAAATGTGTGAACACATCCTTCTCTCAGTCTTACTTTCTTCTGAAGCTGTTTCAAAGCTTGCCTTTCCTAGAAGTACATCACAAATATTCCAGCCAGGTGGCAGAAGACATTATAGTGCAAGGCTAGTTAATAATTGCAGGTTGTTTGATGTTTTTGCCACTAATCTGGTGCCCTGAAGCCTCTTCTGGGATTGCTGCTTCATTGCAGCTCTATGGGTTGGGGACTAATGTTGTGTATTGATCTATTTTTGCAAAAAAAGGAAAGATGTGCTGACAATACTACAATAACTAATGCCAACATTTAACATTTCGCACATCCTTGAAAGCCTCTCTGCAGTAGATAGAAAAGCCTGACCAGTATTCAAATTATAATAGGAAACTATTCTAGTTCAAACTTAAAGGAAATGGCTTTTTGAAGCTTCATATTGCTAGAACTTATCAAGCATATAACTTCAAACAGAGAATATGATGGAAGGTTGGGAGGGGAATTTTTTTTTGCCAGACTTTCTCCTTTACTTTGCTAGAAATGACAGCTGAGAGTAAACAGTGGCTCCCCACAAATTTGAAAAGATGAGAGACATTTTAACAAGGAAAGTTTTCACCTTGACATTCTGCAAGTATGCCAGAAGGAGGAAAGAGTTAACAGGACAATAATGGGATGGCTCCCCTGGTATGTCCTTATCCTTCAGAACTTAAAAGCCCTGACATAGTTAAAAAGTATTTTCTCATGAAAAAGAGGTTGTTAAAAAAAACAACAAAGAAACAAACCAACAAACCACAACAGATTTAAGCTTGTTTCTTTTGGCAACAGTGCAGAAGTCTCCCTTTTTCTATTTTGGAGGGTCTCCAAAAGTTTTTTAAATGTGCCTTCAAAATGGCTTTCACTTTTACAGGTATTTTAGTAACTGGGAGCAGGGAACCCACGTTCAGTGTGGCTGCTTCTCTTCAGTTGCCCAGCAATCTATTTTTGGTTCAGTGTCGTAGAGCATCATTATCGATGATCTAGAAGAAAATATCCAAGTTCTAAGACAAAAATCACAGATGACAGAAAAACTGCCAAATTAGTAAATAATAAATCAGTTTTTGAGAGTGATCTGGATCCAATGAACAACCAGAGTCCTTTGAACAAGACAGAAAATATGAGGTCCAGGAACCAAGAAAATAGGTCATGCTCACTGGCTGAGGTGACTGTATTTTTGAAATGATAAACACCTCAATGTGAGCTGTCTGCAGTGGCTGAAAAATTAAACAGGAACCATGAATGTGTGAACTGGAAAAGAATGAGTTCGTGCAGATATTACCACTACACAGAGAAATAAAGGCAGAGCATTTTTCAGACATTATGTCACAAATTTAAAAATGCTTTTGAAAAAAGAATTACAAGAATGGTTTGTGTTCTAGAACTCCTGGCTTACAGGCTAAGAGTGACTGCATCTCATTAGTTTCTTTGAGAGGAGTTGGGAAGGGTCTTACAAGTACTAACACTGAGGCAGCACAAGACATGTCATGGAGAATGTCACAGTATGATCTGAGCCCACTACTGGGCTGAGAAACACTCAGAAATGAAAATAGGCAAAATGATTTCAATGAACAACAGCTTACCACACACCATGGTGGATTTCCCAGCAGTAAATACGTTTTAAAATGTGTTTGAGCATCTTTCTAAAACTAAAAGCGGCGTTCAGTCCAAAGTGGTGGAGTCTTCAGTATGGTCACTGTCTGGGGATTCCTCTGGAACTCTTGTCTCATGCTGTGGATTCCCATACCTATTGTCTCTCTCAGGCTACTCCCAGTCACGAGCCAAAAGAAAAAAGCACATTTGTGGGCTTGTTCAGCCTGGGGAAGAGAAGGCAAAGCCGGGGAAGATGCGTCTGCTGCCTGGGGAGCCTCCAGGGCCAGGCTGCACCCCCAGCCTGCCCTGCACCTGCTGCAGGTGGGGAACAGACACCAGGCACTGCCTGGCCATGGCCATCCTGCCTCCTGCCTCCCACCATCTGGAAGCACTCGATTGTGTTGTTTTAGGCTAATGTAAAGCACTTTACACCAAGCAATCAGTGATGGCAAGTAGATAAGTCCTTCCCTTTTGCAGTGGAGAGAAACTATTAGAAGTACTTCTCGTGAAAGGAAGTGCCCTTTCAGAAATGCTCTTTGGATTTAGGGACTCTGCACAGTCCTTCATCTGTCAGCTTCCTCCTGCATTCCTCACATTTGATGGTTCACTGCTTTTAGATTTGCTTCTGCCTGGCTATCCGTTCCTGTTCTCCTGTGACTAATATTTAGTTGTACAGTACCACTGGGAGCCTCTGCAAGGTGGTAGCACAGTATATATGGGACTCAGAGGAATTCTGAAACGACCTTTTTAAAAAAACAACAGCATAAAATAAATTAGAAAAAGGAAGCAGCTTTTGAGAAGGCTTGGTGCTTAGAACAGCAGCTACAGAGAAGAGAAGTTAACTGTTTCAGAGAGGTTTTTCCCCATCTGAAGTGGATGGGGAAACTTCTTGAGTTTCAGTATTTGCTCAGGTACCAATCTCTTGTTTCACCTTCAAAACTAGAGCACTGTGGTTGCATATTTTAAAGTATTTAGTATTTTAAAATTACTGGTAATCTGTTGCTGTTGCCCAGCTCTGGAGCTGATGGACAAAATTGTAGAAGTGCATCATATACAGGAGTCAGTGGCCAAATCCTATGTCCTTCTGGGGACAGGTAAGAAGTGAGTGTAAGGAATGATTCACCATTTAACAGAATTAAAGCTCCACTACTGAGGTTTAATATATGGCCACAAACTAGCAGACAGATCCAGCCAAGGGCTGTCAGTCTCTCTTTCTCCTCTCTCTTCCCCTGATGTTCCCCCAGAGAAGCACAGATCCTTCAGGGTGCAGTGGTTACTACACAAGTAATCTGATGATGAATGTTGCTTTTACAAGTAAGCCTTGTGCCTTGTTGTAGCATGTGTTAGAGGTGGCATGAGGGGAATAGAAGGCTCTGCCACTTAGTATAAATTATTTGGGACAGAAATTTAGTGCTTAATATCTTTGTAAAGAATCTAGTGAGTGTCTGGATACTTCCTGGGCAGACTATTAATTGCCCTTTTGCTTTTCTGTTTTATATTCATAATCCAGAACAGCTAGCCCTTGAGTAAGCGTAAACTGCACTTCCATCATATTTCCATTTGGGTTATGAATATAACACACACCTGCAGTCTCAAAAGCACATAATTGCAAAACCACACTCAAACAGGGATTGAATAAACACTGTTGCTGATTCTTAATGAGCCATTAATCAGATGTTTAACTACAGGTAATTCCCTTGAGCACTGGTGTCCCAAGAAAAATCTGTATTCCCCCTAAGTCATAGAGAAGCAGTTGACTTATGAACAGGAAATTGTGAGATACAGGCTGAATGAGCAACATTGGCTTCCCATGGCAATTCTTAACAGGTGCCTAAGTCTCACTGCCATGAGGCACAGGCATCAGTGTCAGATAAGGGCTTTTTAGGAGCTAAAGACTTTTGTTTTGGTTGTCAAAGGGTATATTTTGGCAAGAGCTGGGAAGATGCTCTGCTTGTCTCCTGTCAGTCAGTGTTACCAGCTTTCCATGGATGAGAGTAAGAGTGTGATTCTTCACACAGTGTGAAGTCCTCCTCTGGAATTCAATATCAAAGGAGGGTGTGTATTTCTGCTGCATTTTAACAAGGGATGGATAATTTTATGGCCACTGCTGTTTGTAGCTTTGCATGGTAAATTAAGGATAATAAAATCAGGTATTTCAAAGTGTACAACAAACTCTGCAGGGGTTAGGAAGGAAATTTCTTCCACCAACAGTATTGAATTGTTTAGCTAGACTGAAATGGACATTTCTTTCAAAATTTTATTTAAGTCCAAATGAGCCCAGTGCTGTATTTTGAGCATGAGATGCTGTGTTGAAAAATCATTGTTCAGAAGCACCACAATGTTCCACTAGAACAGATCAACGTTTGAGTCAAAAAAAAAAAAAAGGAAAGAAGATAAAAGAAAAGAAAGGTTTTCCTAATTTCTAAACTTGAGTCAAAACGTGCCTGGTTTCATTCCCAGTTTCACTGGCACTAAAATGTCATATCGTGCTAAGATGGGCTGGTGAGTTACTGATGTTCATGACAGATCTGCTGTAAACAGCATTTTGTAAAGGACACAATGGTTTTAAGAGCTTATCCGTTTCTCTTCATACAACAGTCACACATTTTCCTATCAGCCAACCAATGAATGCAGTTGGTTTTCCTCTGAAGAGCAGGCACATGGAGGTGAAGCCAACCTACACATATTAGACATCAGAAGAGCTCCAGGTTATTAGCTATGGAGAACAAAAGGTTTTAGATGATCTCTCCATCTGTTTCTCCCTCCTGTGCCAGACACACGGTGTAACAGACCGTATCTTCACAGACATTTTCCAGGTGGAAAATGTGCACAGAAGAAGGCTGTGCATCAGCTCCTATATCTGTTTCCCAAAGCATAAGCTCCTTCCATCACAGCTGAAGGAGCCATATCCCAACAGTAGACATTTGTAAAGCTGGCAGTTAGTGTCTCATTTGTGCTTTTAATCCCTAGATGTTATTTCCTCAAAGGATGTTTGGTTTAGCAAAGTAGTTATATAACAACTTGTTAATTAAATACTCATTGACAGTCCATGCCTGCCATTTTTTTGTGGGGGTGTGTACAAAAGACTGCTTGAGGGGACAGCGATTGTGCTTGTACTTGACTTCTTGCTGCATGGGATAGCTGTGCTCCTGCCTGTGTTGCTCCATTCCTCAGAAACCTGTGTAGAGACTGGACTGGAGGTGGCTTTAGGAAGACTTTGGGCAGCAAGGCACTACACTGTTGTACAGCCATGTCCCAAAGTGTTCCCCGACCTGGGAAGGAATAGATGGAGAGGTTGCACAGGTCTTCCTGTGAGTGGTCTGCCCAGCAGCCACCAGCAGAGCTGCCTTAACAAACACGTCCCACCAATGCTAAAGAGCATCCACATGACTAAAACATGCACCATTCTCAAATGGGAAGGTGTTATTCTTCATCCCCTCCCATGGGAAGGGTGGCTTGCTGTCAACAGACCCTGGATGTGCTACTGCTCTGCAAAGCACTTGTCATACAAAGGAGAGGATATATCTTTTATCATTGCTAGTTTTACCTGCTGAAAGAGAGCTACAAGTTTTCTCTTTTGTATCCACAAATCTTGAAGTTCACTGTGATCTGTCTAGATGGTTTCCCTCTGGGAAAAAAAAAAAGTGTTTTGAATCTAATAAATAATCCTCAGGAATATTTACAGAAGATACATAAATGCCAGCACCTCCCCTAAAGATATAGTTCAGTGTCTTAAAATCAACATATGCACACTGGGTGACTGGTTGTGAATATTCTCCCTAAAGAAAAACCCAGTCAGGCAGGCCAGCAGGGTGCTATGCAAATGTCTGAAGAGCAATGGTCTGCCTTCATTGCAGGCTTAATTTATGAACTAGATTTATTAGGTCTTTTTATTGAATGAATTACTGCATATCTTACTTCTTCCTGTGTCAATAGCTGTGTCCAAGGAGAAGGCAAAAAAATGAAGGGCAAATGACCCAAAGCCTGGCACCACTTTGCATGTGCAAAATCATTGTTTGCAAATACCAGTTTGAAACTGGTTCCACTTGATGTTTTGTACCCAGAAGAAAAGAGGCCAAAAAAAAAAAAAAAAAGTAGGCTCTGCAGTTGAGAGTGAAACCCTCTCCCATGGCACCCACAGCAGAGCTTGCCATTGCTCTCTGCTACATGGCAGCTCAGCCACAGGAGATGCTCCCCAGTCCACACTCCTGCTGCTCCCTCATCATGGCCCTGCCCAACATCCCTTGTTCTCCACTGCCTCCCAGGGAGCAGGGACAGAGATACAGCATGAGGAACTGGAATGGTGCTCCCGAAAACAGTCTGAGATTGTAGCAGAAATAAAAAAGAGCAGGAAAAAAATTACATTGTACACAACATGTCTTGAGCTTCAAATTATTGGCCCCTGCTATATGCTGGGTGCTGTTGGGAACCTTTTCAGAACTGTTTGGAGGACATAACTGAGGGTCCTTTACCTGTAACTCTGCAGTGCCACGTAAAGATCCTCTTCTTTGAGATTTTGTTGGCAAATAATTACTTTTTTCCTTTCTAAATTGCAGTTTAGGGATTCCCCCGGCTTCTGCACCTGACAATTGAGGAGAATGATCTAAATTCTAATATCAAATTACAGACAAGTAATAGACCTAAAACCACCTTAATGTATAATGAGTATAATGTTTAGCACATACCCAAGAAATATTCTTAGCACTGTTAGATCAAACATAATAAAAGTGTCTCCATTAAGTTATGGAGTACTGAAATCAAAGCAATTCAGCATCTTGTCATTGTAACAGAGAAAAAGAGATACTGAGATATTAGCCCTGATCTTCCAATCATCTCCAGACCTGTATGTATTACTATTGAGGCTTTTTGTCTGCATGCTTTTTTTTATATACCTATTTATTTTTTCCCATAAAACACAGATGTTTACCCTGTATTGTATTTGTATGAACAGAGCAGCCAAATAAGCATTCAGCTGCTGTGTGTATGTAAGTAAAATCATTTTGCATGTAAGAAAAACAAAAAACAGGCCCATAACCAAGGAAACTGTCAGCTGAACTATCAGAAAAAAAAAAAAAAAAGGATGCATGTGAACATACATTCCCTGATAGATACCTGATCTCTGATGTTGGCCCTTTAGTGTGAGATTGACGTGGAACAGTTTTCAGTTTTGACATTGTGTTGGACTCATCAGAGATGCTGCCATCTTTGCAAGGAGAGAAAACTGGTGTCTGGCTCAGCAGGCAGCAAAGGAAAGCAGCAGAGACTCGAGGAGGTCTGATATGCCTTTCTTACAGTACCGCCATTTGGGATTTCTATGTGCAATACTTTCTACTGATCACACGTTGCCTTTTCCCTCAAATGCCTCTGTGCCACGTTTACTCTTCTTGATTGTTTTTGGGACCAGCTCCAAATAGTACTCATTTGCCTTTAATTTCAGGGATGTTTTGAGAGATGCAGGGATCTCTCAAATACGTGAGGAATAGTCATGAGGATGGATGGATGATTGTGTAGACTCTGTGCACACAATGGGGTGAAGCACAGCAAAAGTCTGTGCAACACGTAGCGTGGGGATATAAGTAGCAGAGTTTAGTTTTTAACTAATTTTAAAATAATGGAATTTGATTTTCTATGCTCCTAATTCTGCCTAAGCGAAAAACAAAATCAAATTCCTTCAGATCAAGCACACTGCAACCCCAAATATTTAAGTAGAGTTGAAGTGTCACTGAGGGTTGAGCCTGCCTATGTAAAGTTCCAGTGATCTTCAAGTGCCATGGAGGTGAAGTCTGGGCATCACTTATATGGGCACAGAAGAGAACAGAATCAAGGCCTTTGTGTTCGGTAATTTTGACATACTAATGTATTCAGCTCCCAATCACCTAAGCATCAAAGCAATTAAGTGTGGGGTTTCAGCAGTGCATCTTAATTGTGCAGCCTTCCCTGCAGAGCATAGATGATCAACCTCACATGGCAATGCAGAGCTCGGGACAGGGAAGTCCATCTCCCATTCAGCTCCTGTATCCTGGTTAGGAGTTCTCCTTCCTTGCAGAGACATCAGTTGGTGCTCAGGGCCCTGTACCCTTGACCTGTTTCCCCTTCAGTGTCTTTGATCCCGTTATTGGTCAACTGTCTGACCTTGAAACACCCTTTATTTTTTATTTTTAAGTAGATTAGGAAGAAAGCTTCTTGGAGAGCTTAAAAGACTGTATGCTAAAGATGATTTCTGCAACCTGATATGGATTACCATAGTTACTCTGTCTGAGCATGGCAGCTTTCCAACTCCTCTGCCAGGAATGATCTAAAAGCTTTTCTTTTATTGTGTCTTGAGGTGAGAGCCTGACTTTAAAAAGCTTTCAGAATTCTAATTCTTCCCTCCGGTTTGTTGGCAGAGGGAGTCCAGCGCCGCTCCATCTGACGTCTGATATTGCTGATAACCTACAAACAATGCATTCAGGATCTCTGATTGTGCATGTCCAATCACTTAGTTAATTGAGAACACAGGGAGATGCAGCTCATGGCATCACCATTATCTCTCCAATCTCTTATTCCTCCAGCCTCTTTCCAAGCATAACTGTTTAGGGTTTGTGGCACTCTCACTTCTTCATGGAACATGTGCATTTGCTGGGCCAGATCTCTAGTTAGCAAGAGCAGCAGAATGTAAAGGGCAGTCTCTTGAGTCTTGTTATCTTCTTATGCACAGTAATAGCACAGTCTGCATGCCATTCATGATTTTTATTTAATAGAGTTTCCTGGTGTGTATTTTAGGATTCATTTAAAAATACATCAGTGATGAGCAGAGTAGGAAGAAGAAACTGAGCCAAAAATTCTCTCTAAAACTAGACCAATAACTGTCTCCTCCTGCCTGCAGCTGACATTTAGGAGTATTCTTAAATCATTTTAAGTGATTTTTAAAAATCACTTCCAAAAAAAGGAGTCTGAGGGAGAGACTATGGGTGTATTGCCTGATGCCAGCATGAGTGGGGTGAATAAATTGAGTCCTAAGTTAATGTTGAATTAATGTTGATAAGTGATTAGAGTGAAACTGGAAATGGCAGACTGCGAGTAGAATATCTTAGTATTGTTTATGGCACCTTTTTAATTATGAAAAATCCAGGTTACTTTATATAACAATAATTTCTTCCTTGGTATTTTAACTGGGGCTCTTGTCAATATGGCATGGACTATGGCATGGACCACCACACTGACCACACGTGGGCAAGGAGCACTTTTTCTATTTATGTCTCTATTTGGCAGGTCCAAGATCTGCCAGGGAGCTTGTCAAGGTTGGGACAGACCTGTTTCTTCCAGTCTCAAATTAATTCTTTATCCATGAGACTATTTTTTATCCTGCTGTACTGTCTGGAAATGATAAATTATTGCTGTAGATAAAAAATACTTTCTTCTTCTTCCTCCCCACTGGTTAGCACTTGTTCATAGTGCTGTCCTTCCTGGCTTCAATAGTCGGGTTAAAGCCTGTGTGAAAACCCAGGTCACAGTGAAATGTCAGCATGCAAAACCAGTTCAGAATGTCTGGATTGCTGATACAGACATGTTGCACGTTCATCCATCTCCCTCCTGAAATCAATAAGTGTTCTCAGGTCCCTGTACGAGGGGTCCCAGCAGAGCCTTCACTGTAAGTTTTCTGCTCTGCTCTGTGGTTTTGGCTGAACGTCCTGAGGTGCTGCTGTAGAGCAGGCTCATGGCATGGAGTGCCAGGGCTGCTTCAGCCCCTCAGGACTACCAAGAAGATATTTTAAATGCCATGAATATTTAAACCAAACAAAAGTCAAGCCCTAAAGCATCCTGCTTTTCCAAATTGTGAAACTTCTGACCAAATAGAGACACAGGTAGTTTACTTAATTAAAATTAAGCCGCCTTCTCCATTTTCCTTCTCTTCCTTTTCCAGCAGTACCCCACTTAATGCCTGTGGCAAGATTCATCACCTGGAGGCTGTTTTTTTATAGGATTTGACAAAGATCATTCAGAAGTCAATATTTTGCCAAAAGCAAAGTGATAAGTCTAGTGACTTGCATCTAATTACCCCTTTTCTTTTATGTCTTCTTCTTTTTCCCCTCCTCTTTTCATTTGGGCTTTGAGTTACTGACAGCAGAGCAAATGAGTTATGCTCAGGAGGTATGAATGCTTCAAGTTTGTACTGGGCTTTGCTCTCTGCCTCAGCTTCATTTTGCATGATTTCTGAATAACAGCAGGAACACTGAGAAGCCGTCATGTCTTTATGTACAAAACATACAGCTCTCCACTGAATTCTTTGAGGTTGCCTTGTAACTTGATGAGATAGGCAACAGTGGTTCCAGCAGGACAAAATGAACTTGTTTAAAGGAGCAGAGTAGGGAATGGGCAAAGGAAATCATGTTGCCAGATACCCAGATACCTTTACACTCCTTCAAATAACATGGGCTGAACAAAAAGAGGTGGATTTTGCTACAAAGATATTTTCGTCTTTGTGAATGGACCTTACGTAGAAACCAGCATAAAAATTCTCTCAGCAGCTGGATCCCTTCCTAAATATTATCACCCTTCAACCCATAAAGTTATGGCTCTAGCTTTGTACTAAGGTAGTTAAAGAGCAGATTTTTCTGGGGCCCTAAATCAGAAGCTCATGTGCAGCAATGGCTGTGTGCTGCCAGGCACGTGCACAAATGACCCAAGTCGCATTTGTTCCATTTTGGTAAAGCTGTTTCTGAGCTTTTGCAAAGAAATTTGTACTGAAGATTTTTGGATTTGTTTGTCTGATTATCTAATGAGTGCTAGTGAGGTTTGTAAGCAGGGTAGATGAGGAGGAGTACTGAGAGGAACCAGATTCTGTGCCCCTACTTTAGGTATGTGGTCCCATCAAAGCCCTGTTTACCTGTGAAACCTTTCTAAATTCAGTTCAGTCTCCCTAGGAGTGAATGAGCTAATGCTCACAGGGTAGTATGGAACATGTCTACATGGATTTCAGAGAGAAGGTTGTTGTAAGTATTTGCTAAGACTCAAGCAGGCTAGTTAGTACGCAATCATTTTGTGTTAAATAATTCAAAAGCTGTTGCAAAAGTAAATTAGTAAGTAGTCTAAACAACATGGGTTTATGGCAAACTTTATCAAAGAAACCTAATTTTTGCTCTCTGATTATATTACAAGTCTGGTTGACAAAAATGATTGAACAAATTTAGTGTATTTAGACTTATGTGAGGTGTTTGTCTTGGCAGTGAATGGCATGCTGATTAAACATTAGCACCATTCAGTAACATTAGAATATGCATTAAAAGGATAACAAAGTGCCTGACAGGGCTCAAGAAGTAGCTGTTGATGGGGAATCAGGGTTAAATGGACCTGTGGTTTCTGGGGCATATGAGGGTTAAGTACCAAAGCTCTCTGTCGGTTATATCAATGGTCTGTAGCAAAACACAAGATGAAAAATATTTGCAAAGCACAAAGAGAATGGTACCCAGTGAAGAAGAACGGAGATTGGCATTGGGGAAGGTGAACCTTTTGGTAAAGAGGATGAGGAATTCATCACACTCTGTGTTGGCCTGTGCAAGGGCACGGCCCTGCAGGCTGGAGCACGGGGAGCACTCACGGGATGAAGGGAGCAGTGATCCAAGAAGCCTCTGCGCATTGATCTTACTGTGATGACCTGACAAAGGGAATTTATGTGGCCTATAAGTATATAAACAAGGGAGTACTGAATAACAGGAAAACAGGTCATTTTACTTTTATCGCAGCATCGTTAAAACCAGGTCCCAAACAGCAAAATATTATGTTGAAACTTTGCAAGGATATGAAAAAGTTGGAAAGTGGATAGGAAAGAAAGGTGAAAATTATCTGAGGGTATGAGGAAATGTTTTACGATAGGAGGCCTGAAAGGCTCAATGTGTTTCACAGACCAGAAAAATAGTCTGAGGTAATTTTTTTGTGCATGAGTCTGTTTCTGGCAAGAAAATAACTGTCCTAAAAGGAGAGAAAATGAAGGAAGAGCCCATACCTGAAAGCTGAAGAGGATATTATTAAATGTGATGTGGGTTTTAGCGAGTTTTTGGGGGGCTTATTTTATTTTAACTGGGAAGTCATTTTAGTCATTAGAGCAATTTATCAAGAGAAAAAAAAAAGAGTATTCTTTGCTTTTTGATGGCTCCAGAGCAAGACTTGGTGTTTTTCTCCACTATTGACTTTCTTGGGACTTACAGCTCTGTTCAATCAGGAATGGCTGGGTAAAATACAGTGGCCTGTTATAAGGTCAAATGAAGATCTAACGAGTCTTCCCGGTCTTCAGCTTGTTGACACTGTAACTGCACGTGAACACAGTGATATTAAAAAGAGCCTCTCCCGATTTCAGAAGGAAAAACTCTACCAGCGTTATTAACTTCCTTGTGTGTGACAGTTGTTGCTCATACATTTTTAATGTTTTAATCTGGAAAGCTCGTTGACATTTTGTTTTGAAACACACGGTGCCGCTCCGCAGCGGAGTACATTTGTTCCTGTAGCTGCACCATCTGGGCAGGAGAGTGATGGGGCTGCCCAGGACTGCTCTGCCCAAGCGGCCCCAGAGGCTTGGGCAGGATTCCTCAGGTGCTGGAATTGCTCCACTGCCATCAACACGGTTTGTGCTCAGCTAATGTCAAGGCTGTTTTGGGCGGCTCCAGGGCAGCCGGGGCTCAGCTCTCTGCTCAGAAGTATCAGCAGTGACAGGCAATGGTATGATAGAAGGAAGAGATTTATGGTGCAAACCTGATTCCAGCATGAAGCTTTAAAGATTTAGAGGCAAAAGGAACAACTACAGTTATGAAATATGTCAAGGAGTGTTTCCTATCAGGAAGCAGTGAATGAACTCACCACAGCTTGGCCCAGCTGTGTCTGTATCTACCCATGTTGCAGGGCTCTGTCTCCAGTATTAAAGCTGACCTTGTGCTGAGCCTCTGCACAGGAGCGAATGTCTCTCTGCTCTTTGGCTGCTACCCACCCCAAGCATAACTCTCTTTGTCAAAAAAATCCTCATATGGGTACAAATTATGCAGTGCTCTCATTCCCAAAGCCCTGCCAGGTGGGAATTGCCACCTTCTCTCCCCGCTCCCATCCAGACTGAGCAAAGTTTTGGTTTAGATCATCCCAGCTCCAGCCTCAGCATAGGGGATTCATTATAGGTTTCCCTTCTTACCATTTTTGTAATGACTTACCCGTTTCTTGCAACTAAACCTCAAATGAATTCACATCTCATGTAGCTGTCGGTGACCTCAGGGACCTTGGTTACTGCAATCACAGGCAGCAGTCCCAACATACTCCAAGGCCAGTGCCTCTAAGCAGGGAGGAAGGAGTGGTGCAGGGGAGCCTTTAAATTCCAAGGCGAAACTATAATGAGCTGTAATCATACCCAGAGTAACTTCCCTGCTATAATTCTCAGCAGGAAAACAATTACATTGCAGCAGTATAACCAGACAGACATGTTGTAAATACAAAACATCCTTTGGAAATACATGCTCCATATTCTAAATATATTTAGAATTAAGGCAAACAATTCTTTTCTAATTGGGATTCAAGGCAGATGTGCCGAGGGGCTTTGGGTTTTTTTTTTTCCCCTTATGCTTCTACTTTTTTGTTTAGCAGACATTTAAAGGCGCTGTGTTAGTTGATATGTGGATGGCACACTCAGGCTGCCATCAGAGAAATAGCAGGGGAGAACTGACCCCCACGTTCAGTCCTTAACACACAGGTGGTTACTTCTGTCCTTCTGAGATGAAGGTGGGGGTGAAGAGGGGGTTTGGTTGGGTTTTGGTACCAGAGAGGACAGCAGGACTGCTGAAGCACAAAGCCAGACGAGATGCAGCAGCTCTGCTGAGCTCGAAGGCTCCAGCTGGTTCAATACCCTCAGTGTGTGCTGGTCACTAGGGGAGGATAGAGGATCGCAGAGCCTGTGGGTCACAGACACACTCCTCATGAAAACTGGAAATGCTGCAAGATCTGTCTGCCTGAGATCCTGCTGCTTCTGCTACAGTAGAACTGGGAGAAGCAGCTGGATATAGAAAGGAAAGGCTTGCTTTCTTTATGCCTTATTTGGTGGAGAACACCCCATGTTGATATCTGGGGCATGTTGTCTTACCCCAAACATTCAGGATTTGATTAATGGTCATTTTAAGTGGTAAGATGTTGATCTGCCATAGCTTATTTTAAATTACTTGGCTTGAAATATGCTTCTGAACTCTGTGCAGAGAGCCTAAGACATATGTAAATGTAATTTTTTAGGATCTTCATTCATCTTTTGAGGGGTTTTAGGCAGCATATGTCCCTACATTGCTCAAAGAAGTAAAATTTGGCCAATTGCTGCTCCCTTGTCCAGTCCCTCTTGGAGAAGGGTAACTAGATAGGCTGGGAGAGTTTCTTAGTTTCTACCATCCCTCATCCAGTTCAACAGGACTAGAAGATGGGGTGGGGGAAAGCAAGGCTCTAAAGAAATATATTTGAAAATCTACATAGTTCTCTGGGAACAGAGACACCTTCTTCATATATATTTTAAAATCACTCTCCTGTGGTACATTCAGAATGATGGTTTTATAAACCTACAGGAAGTTTTTCATTATCCATTGAATACTTCAGATATTTTCCTATAAGAGGAAGATAAAAGTTTATGTGCTTATATCAGTCAAGGTATGGCTTCACGTGTTGCAATGCCCAATGACTTATTCTGAAAGCGACTGTTAAAGTTACTGTGAGATGTTCTAGCACCTCCTGTAAGTGCCCATCCTATTTCCACTGGTGTTAGTGGACATTTTGCCACTGTCTGTAATAAGAAGGACTATACTGCAGAATTTAGGGACAGTAGGGTGAGTTAAGGTTAAGAATAGTGAGTGCCAATATCCACCATGAATGGAAGTATTGCCTGAGGCAGAAGATCAGGACAATGCCTTTCTGCAAAGACAGAAATAACCAAAATTTCACATTTTGAAAAAAAAATAATAATAAAGGGGGGTGGTGGGGGGAAGGAATAAAAGAGAGATCTTCCAGGGATCACAAAGCCAAACGTACCAGCGCTTTATTGCAGCTCTCAAAAGTGTAGAAGTGAAGCCCATAACGATGAAATGCATGGCTTGAGGGCCAGAGCTAAATCAGGCTCCCAACACAGAGCAAGGGCTGCTCTATAGATATGTTTGTCACTGCAAGTAAGGGCTGTGAAGCAAACAAAAGGGAACAGCTGATGTTTAACAGCCACAAAGCTACCTCTGTCTCATATTTGGAAGCTTGTATGGGGAGCACTTTATAGGTTTCTCTGTGCTAGCAGGTTGTAAACCTGAGTTTCCCCTACACATGCTCATTTTCCATGCTTGTTCTTTCTTACTGTGAGTGAGTAGGGAAGATAGGTTCAGGATGGAGCTTTAGATTTGTAGTCATTAAATTTCCATTCAAGTTTTCAGTGAAAACACTAGTTTGCATGTACCAGAGCAGGAGCTTCTAAGAGCACAAACACTTTGTGCATATGCAGAAGTGCAGATATATGTACACACACAGGTACACACACCAAAAATATAAACAAGAATAATTCTGCTAGGCATTCATAGAGCTTCTGGTCTGAAGAGAACATGAGTTTTCCTATGTATTTGTCTTCTTTCCGGTGTTTTCATTGCAACAATTTGATTTGCTTAGAGCAACAAACACCACATGGGGTAGGCAGGGAAATAAGCAATTGTCTTTACATTTTGCCTATATATATACCATTAGCTTCACACAAAATATGACTCACCAGCAGCAGGTGTCCTGCTGTTATGTTAGGCAGATTAGTAATGATAGGGAGGGGGCTGCTCTCCCTATATGGCATCCCCGAGGGAAGTTAAAAATAGCTCAGACTTACAGCAAAGTAAAAGTATTTGTGGGCTTTGAACGAAGTCTGCTTCTGAAGGTAAGAATCAGAACTGATCTGTTTAATCTGCCATTCCTTCCTTTTTTCTTTCTTCTTCTTTTTTTTTTCCTTGGCAGCTGATTGGCAAATGTTATCTGGCACAAGGCTGGGAGTTTGGAATTACGAACAGTCGTCTTCCGTGTTTTGTGGAAACAGGGTGGGGATTGACCAATTAAAGGAAATCAGTGTAACAGTATTCGCAGCCGAGGTAGAAACAACAGAGCAATGTGTCTTTTTCTTTCACCTTCCTTTTTTTCTCTCTCTCTCGGTTTTTAGAGAATCTGAATGGCATATGAGCAATCTCAGCATGTGACTCTGCTCCGAGTAGCAGGCAAGATATTGCTGGTAGTTACTCCCACCATGAAACAAGTCCAGTAAGCAAAGGTGTCTGCAAAGTTACTGTAGCAGCAGAATACGAGAAGAGAGGAACTGTTTGTATTTCTGAGGTATGTGCAAATCAGGGTGCTACATGAGCTCCATGGAAGTGTGGTTTTTCATCCTTGCTGCTAAATGCCCATGTATCTATATACTCAGACACGCCAATGGGCAGACCACTGCCTAAAAGGAAAACATTGTTTTTCAGGGGAAAACCATGGAGGATAATTGTATGTGTATGATTTTTGTGTGTGCACATCTGCGTGCATCCACATCTGCACCAATGCAGGGAGATCTCAAGCAAAGCCCCACAAGCTTTGCATTGAGCCACCACCTCCACGGCTTTGTGCAGGACAAAAATGGGGTTGTAAGGGCTGAGTTACACTGCTGAAAAATGAGATACAAGGGCTACTCATTACACCACAATAACCTCACAGGCCATGATGGATTTCCCCTGACCTTTTTGAGTGGCATCACCAATATTGACAATGAGCAACTTTGGTGTTGTGGAAACCAGATAAAAATCTGACAGCCCCGCGCAGGGAGTCCCTGAGAACAGCAGTGTGTGTCACACACCTGTGTGAGCACGTGTAGGCATCTTCACCGAGACCTGTCATCCCCTGACTCTGAGCCCCAGTGGATAAGGAATTTCTGTGTGTGCCTCCTTCTCCACCCTCAGTTAGTGCTGGTTTTGGCAAATGAGTTAGAGAGGGGTGAGCGTGCCCAGGGGCCTGGCTGTGGTGTGGGGAGGAGGTGTCATGACTTTGATCACTGTGGGTGTCTGTCTGCCTGAGCTCCTGCAGTAGGTGTTGGAGCCCATCAGCAGCATGCCTGGGATATCTGGGCTGTTCCTTGAGTTAGTATCAGTTCCTGGCTGGGCCAGTAACTCCCTTGGCTGGTACAGGGGAGATGGCAGAAGCAATCTAATTTTAGCTCCCTGATGTTGGGCCAGCTTCTACTAAAATCAGCATCAACGGCAAAACCAACATTAATTTGAGTGGGAAAAGGATTGAACCCAAATTAATATATGCTGGCCTTTGTAATTATCTTTATTGGCTGATAGGGAAGGAAGACCTTATTCACTCAATGCATTTCTGTGGCTGCCTGGCTGTGCTCCAGTGATGCACCAGCCTGTGAGCAGACGGATTGGGAGAGTGGGACAGGAGTGTTGTATCCCTGCATGAGGGGCTGTAATTCACTGTCATCCCCAAATGATTAAATCCTGCTTATTTCAAACCAGCAGGTAATGGAGCAACACCCACAAATATGGTGGGTAGGATTTAGCTCCAGGTGCTTGTTGAAAAACTTTTCCTATTGAGTCCAAAGTTCAAAATCCTGGTCCCTGTGAACGGCCACAGAGGAGAGCATGTAAGGTTTAGTAAGCATTAAACATTGTGTTTTTATACTGGTAAGAAAAGTGAAAATTGAAGAAAACAGCTGAGAAACACAGGAGGACAGGTCAGCTCTGCTAAGTGCTAGAGATGGACATAGACTAAAGAGAAATCCTATTTGGCAGCACAGAGAATCTGCTGGGGTTGCAGTCTGAAACCCGCTCCACAATAACTGTTTCTTTCTCCAGTAAACCAATGTATTGATTAGGATAAGCAGAAAGGATCAGTCTTGATGGAGATCTTCAGGGTGTTTTACCACACTGCTTAGTTCAAAGGGTCACAGCTGATATTCATGTGTTTTTCTCTCCTGAGCTAACTGGATATGACAGCAGAGAATGTAATTTAGGGTTTTTTTCTCTTTCTGAAAATGAATTGCTACATGAAATTTCATTTGCTTACACATATTTGTGGGGGGTCTCAAAAATCTCATTTCCATTGTGCCAGCTCCTGTTTAGCACAGACTTAATTTTGCAACTTTTAAATAAATTCCCTTGACAAAATAATATTATGGCATATTGAGACAAAGCAGACATTTCAATAGGAGCACGCTAAGAGCATTGTTCCTAAATGCACACACCAGCGTTATCTTGGTGATAGCCCAATGACCAGTTAAAACAAGGTAGGCCCAAGATGCCATAGAAATGTACTGTTGGTTCTGACCCTTTCATGGGCTCTCCAGTGCCCTTGGGTCTCCCTGTTTGCTATGAGAGGGTGCCCAAATGATTTGCTGTCAAGAGGTCATTCCAGCTTGTTTATTCCTCTCAATAATAATTCATTACAAGGACATCGAGATGCAAACGATGCCAGGCAAGCTCACAGAAAGGAGGCCACCACGGTGGGTGCTGTCAGTAATCTTCCTGCAAAGACCATAGCAATTCTTTGGGCTGGTCTTCTTTTGCTGGCCATCTGCTTTGCATTCCCTGGTGGTACTTCAGTTTGGATCTCCGGTTTGTTTGTCATTTCAGTCTCCCACTTTATTATTTCCAGAGCCAAGTGAACTGCTGCCAAAGCCAATGCAATGAGATTGCATTGAGAGCTTTGCAACATGGTATACTTTTCTTTTTATCTTGAAGCCTCAGCTCCTGGAATTAGTTGATTATGTTAGAATCCCAGCATTCATTAAAAAAAAAAAAAAAAAAGTGGATCTCTGCTCCTCCAGAACTAAGGAAAAAGCTTGAAAAAAAAGGATCTCTGAAGACTTAGTAATCACAGGCCAAATAAAAGAGGCTTTTTCCCCCCCCTTGACATCAGACTATTTTACAGACAATCATCCTATTTCTGAATCTCTCACTCTCAGTTTTTTGAGTTCTGGGTGCTGGCAAACCTGAGAAGCAGCTGTTCCTTTCTAAAAGCAGGGAAAATAAGTAGAGTAATCTCTAACAGGAACAGTTATTTTAGCTTTGCTTGTGCAGCCTTTTCCTCTACCCCTTCAGCCCACTCCTGCCAGTGGGTCAGCACAGCACTGGGAACCCATTGCAGCAGCTCAAAGGACCACTCACCTTCCAGTAAGTCCCAGTAAGGAATGGGAGGACAAGACTCTGTGTTAACCAGGACTGTGATTCCCTTGAGGTCAGGAGCAGCAGCAGCTGCTGCTGTCACTGACCCCATAACTTTAAATAATCTTAGCTATGGCTGTCCGTGGCACATCTGAAATGTGATTAGGGCTTGCCCAGTTCTGGGGTACAGACTGTCACTCTTTCCTCAGCTTGGGGATATATTTGGGATGCAACTACTAGAGCTGGGAAGGGTCCATCATTTATATTTCTGTTTGCCTGGTGCGCTACTTTCCTACTTTTATTTTTCAATGGGAAAAGAGAGGACACTTCAGACTGATTTTGACAAATATGTTTGTTGGTCTGGATTTTTCATCACTCTGGGCCGGGCCCTCAGGGAAACATATTTGCTTTTATTGCTTTTTTCCGGTAACTAAATGGAATTAGCATTCCCTGCCATTGCTGGCCAACTGGATCCAGTGCACAGTGCAAATCAGTGCAAACGAAGGACAACAACACTTATTGGAGTAATGAAAAAAGGGAAGTACTAAAAATTAAAAGAATAACAGAAAAGAAAATGAAGAGCCATAGGTCAAATTTCTTACTGGACTAACTTGATAAAAGTTACAGTGCTTGATACTTCCCAGTTTTGCTGATGTGCTTTTCTTTTGCCCTGACAGTTTTCTTCAGTATTTTGCATATAACCTACAGCAGGTAGAAGGAGGGTATGTGTAGAGGCACCAGTGTAGGGTTATATGGTGCATCCCCTGTCCTCTAGTTGGGAATTGATTTTACAGACCTCTGATGAACCAAACCTGACACTTAATTGGAACTTAAAGGGTGAAGTGAGGGTCCGGGGCCCATAGAAGGAGGGTAGAACAGCAAGTGGGCACGTGATGGACAAATTCTCCAGGAACACAAGTATAACCTGACCTGGTACACCAGCAGTCAGTAGCTACTGAGCTTATTGCAAACAAAATTTTCTACGTTGATTCTTAGCTCCAAAATAAAACGTGGAAAGAAAGCATTCATTGCCATCTGCTAAAATCAAAGCATTTGCATATACTTGCAAAACAACCAACTTTTTAAAGTAGGAAAACCCATTTCCACTGATCTCCTCTCCAACACGTGGAACTCAAAGGGAAAATCACCTGGAGCCTTCATCCCACACTGGGCAGCCGAGTGCCTGCTGGGTGCAGTCTCCTTTGCTAAAAGGCTTTGGCAGGGAGAGGGATGGGGAAAAGCAGAAGTAAAAAAAAAACAATTAAGAAAAGGAAAAATGGAGAAAGAATTGTCCAGTGATGGGCAACAAAGCTGATGAATGATCTGGAGCACAAGTCTTATGAGGAGGAGCTGAGAGAGCTGGGGGTGTTGGGCCTGGAGAAAGGGAGGCTCAGGGGAGACATTGTTGCTTTCCACAACTACATGAAAGGAGGCTGTAGACAGGTGAGGGTTGGCATCTGCCCAAGTAAAAAGCAACAGGAGGAAACAGCCTGAAGTTGCACCAGGGAAGGTTTAGATTGGATGTTAGGAAAAAATTCTTCACGGAAAGTGTTGTCAAGCAGTGGAACAGGCTGCCCAGGGAAGTGGTGGGGTCACCATCCCTAGTGTGATATGCAGATGTGGTACTTAGGGACATGGTTTAGTGGAGGGCTTGGTGGTGCTGGCTTAAGAGTTGGATTTGATGTTCTTGATTTTAAAGCCTTTTCCAACAGGAGTGGTTCTGTGATTCTAT